>NW_008805076.1:0-110208 GCF_000004825.1 Heterostelium album PN500
AGTTTAGAATTATAGGAATGATCATTATCTCAATATTACTCTTCAATATGTATCTTTTTAGAACACAAAAAGTAAACTTGAAGAGAGTGAATACTGAAATCATTGACTGAGCTTACATTTGGATTGAATATTATAACTCATTTACTTTCTTTAAATAATTATTATATTCTAAAGCTGTAACATCTTTTAAAATTGAAAAATAAATAAATATTGATATTATTATTACTATTGATAACGATATCTTAAGATCTATAAAATGAAAGTCAAAAATAAAAAATAAAAAATTTTAGTTGATCATAAACACTGAACATCAAAGTATTTTATTATTTTAATTGTTGTTTAGTTTTATTGTTGTTAACAACAACTTGCAATCATTTATCATTTTAACTAAACTATAGCTTTATTAAACAAAAATTAGCATATTTTTTTTTGACCTCTATTATTATGCAAACTCTTGTAAAGATAATATAAAAGGTTAGTTAACTTTTATTCTTATTTAATCTACACTCTATCTTTTCTGTTTTTTATTCAATATAATATCGATTTAACTTGTTCATAGACAAAATATAATATTAATCATGATTCATACAACTTGGATTATCAAATATTTAAACTTTAACATATTTACACCAACAAAATAATCTTATATCAACTATCTTGAATCACAATTACACAATTATTAAGAATAACATAACAGAGAAACCTATACTTTGATTATACAATCCTATACACTAATGATTTCAAGTTACTGAATGTTCATCACTATTATTCACACTTTATCTACAATGGGAAGTTGATTCTCAATTCAAATATCTCATTTTATTTATTCATTTATTTATATAATTCATTTAATCAATCATTCATTAGTTTCCCATTCATAGACACATGATATAAATAAAAAATAAATATAAGTCCTATATAATTTCAATAAATTAAATACTATACTATCATTTATTAATTTACTAATATTTTTAAACTTTAATGATATATAGATCAATAATATGGTAATCATACAAACAAATATTCAAGACATTTTGAATTCTTTTGGAAGGATCTTTGAATAAGACATCTGCTCCACTGACCACACTTACTGTGCTTGAATAACATATTGGATCTGTTGTTGGCACGAATACAATATTTTTCTTGTCCAAAGATGACAGTTTAACGACAATTAATCGATTAAATCATTGTAGAAACTCTGGAAAGTGATGCTATTCCTCTACTATCTACTTTGCAAACCTCAAATAAGAAGCATTGAACCTCTTCTATTATTTGGTAGGTTTTGTTAAACTATTTATTTATTATAAATGAATAACTAACTAACCAACTATAGTTAAAAAGAGAATTGTTGAACCCATGGTGAAAGAGAAAAAAAAATAGTCTCTTGGTGAAATATCAATATTGCTCATAATAATATAGGACTGATAATGTACAAACGATTTAGATTTCAAGAAAGGATTGGTGGTGATGCACTATTTGAAGTAGATTATCTTACATTTAATATTCTAAATCATTTAATCATTTAAAACCATCACAACACACCTATTCACTCAACCAATCAACCAACATCAATTCATCTAATCTTTATGATTAATTCATTAATTTTTAGATCAATTTTGACTATAAAAATGGTGATCACACCTATCGCGAACCAACAGAGTGATAAGAAATCGGTTAAGTAGACTTACAGATCATTAGAAAGATGAATCGGATCAACATATTAAGAATATACAATTTACAATTCAAACTTCATCCAATATTTTGAAGAACACACCAACCAATTTCACCTATCAAACTATTCAATAGTAATAATAACAACGAGAATTACAATTCAAATAATGAAAACTGTTTGCAGATATTATTTATGATGTGTTCAGTTTAAACGATCGTCTTTATCATTAATAAATAAATACAAAAGAAATGTATGATTTTCGACAATGTCGTACTCTTTCAACATCTGAATGATTGTAACGTTGGCTCTTGTAGCTTACATTTGATTCTAATCTGTGATTCATTACTTTTAAAAAAAAAACAAGTGGTAGCATTTATAAATAATGATAGAATTATTTTACTTTATGTACTTCACAAACAACAATAAAATGGCATGGTAATAAAACTTTTACTATTTATTTTTACAAATTTTATATTTCCTGCACTATTTGTTGGTGAAAGTTGGTTGAAGTCTGACCATTGATTATATTATAGATGGAATTGGAGGATGATGATAGTGAGTTTGTTATGGAAGAAGATGAAGAGAGCGAAGTCGATGCTGTGTCTGGTGAAAAGTTTAAACTGTTGTTTGCTGAATTCAAGGCATGTTGGCTTTTGAGTATATCTCTTAGATATCTGCTAGCTTCATCGTAGAAATGATTTTGATTTCTTCCTTTTACCATCGACCATCCATTTACATCGCAAATATAAGAAACTCCTTTTGTTCTTAGAATATCGAATCCACAAATAAATTGTCTAAATATTCTATTAATTTGAATTGCATGTCTTGATTCCAACTCTATAATAATAATATTTTACTAATTAATATTTATTTGTCAAGTATTATACGAGAGCACTTATTAAGATAATTACCACTTAGATTTGTTTCAGTTCTTTTTTCTTTTCCAAGACAATTTCTCTCGACGTGTCCATCTACTGATGGTGATTTACGTAACTCAGCATAAGCTTGAGTTGGTGTTGAATATACTTTTACATCTTTTGCATCATCTAATGTTACAAATTCTTCGTAAATATAAGATCCATTGGTTCTTATATTATTAACTATGATAAAAAAAAAAAAAAAAAAAAAAAAAAAAAGTTAATTATTTTTTCCCAAAAGTAATATCATTATCACTAACCTTCTGGAAGGTAAATACTAGAGTTATTTCCAACTTTTCTGAACAGTCTTCTACAACCACCTCCTTGTGACTTTGGATAATAAATATTTATATTGTGATCTTCAGCATCGAATGGCTTTTCAATAAACGGCTTATATATTCTTTCTCCATTACACTATTTGGTTTAATAAGAAAAAAAAAAACATTAGATTCGATCGAAAAAAGTCTGAACTATATACATACTTCAATAAAATCTTCATTTTCAACATATTTTGTTGTCTCATTCGATTCACGAACGATATAAATTTTTCTTGGTGTCGGAATATTGTTTTTTTCAAGCATTTGATAAAAGGACTTTCTATTCGTCAAGAGTCTTTGTGATTTTAGATGATTTATTTCATATGGTTTTCTTAATTCAGAATATTTAATTGCTAGAGGATTTATAGGATTAGATTTATTTACACTATATAATAATTTAAAGGTTTTTTTTTTTTTTTTTTTTTTTGATAATTTACCTTTTTCAAGCGGAAATCCAGTTGAATAGAAACTTAGAAAGGCATCACAGATTGGCCACTCTTCGATCGACTTTAAGAATATGGTGTCCTTATCAAATATCTTGATTTCCAGCTCTTCGTATCTTATTAATTTTTCAATGAATGTTCTCATTGGAGCAGAACTAGAAATTTAATCAACAAAATATTAATTATTTAAATTATTTTTATATAATTTTAATATATTGCATACTCTAACTTTTCCTCCATAGCACAAATACCCAATATTATTTTGATAGACATTTTTGTGTAATTCCAATGTGAAATGAAAAAACGAGTGTAATATTACTTTTGATGTTCAAATGTGTGTGTGTAATAAAAAAATAAAAAATATATAAAAGAAAAATTTTGATTGTAGATAATGAATAATAGAATAAAATAAATAATAAATAAATAAAATAAAAGATTTTTGATTATATTTATATAGAAATATCAAAAATGTATTAATATATATAAAATATATATAGATATGTGGACTACAGTTATGATGTAATAATAAAATTGATTATTATAATAAGATAAATTTATCGATTAAGATAATAGTTTATAATAAAAAGGACAGTTTTGATGTTGTCTCTAATGATCAAATCCCAATTTATATTGATTGAAATTTAATTTTATGTTAAAATGTAATTGAGCCAATTACTCTAAAGTAATCAGATTATATAGTGGAGTGAGTTAAGTAAGTGTGTTTAGTTGTATATTAATGTATTGTATTTATCTATTCAATGCTTTGTTATGTACAGAGTGAAAGAAGTTGATGATTTGAGTTGAGTTGTGGTAATTAATACTTGTGGATATAAAGAAGATGAGGTGTGAAAGTGGAAAATATATAAATATAATCGCAATCAACAATACAAAATCTTATCGAGTGATAATGATGATTATCATAAATAACGTCACAAACTATACTGCTACTACTACTTATAAATTACTATAATATTACGATTATTGACTATTGAGTGATTGGCTTAGATGAGATCTTTAACTCTAGATAAATTAGGTGTTGTTGTTGTATTTATCTTGTTGTTGTTGTTGTATACGATTGGTATGAAACTGTAGGTAATCAATTGATTTTGAGGTGGAAAACCAACGCGTGATGGATTATGCTACAATGATTGTAATTGCGATTCAAATGCTAGATTATTATTCTATTCCACTCTAATATACACTCGGAATTTGTAACCTTTACAGAGCGATTATTAATTGGACGGTCTGACACGCTGTTTTTTTTGCTTCTAATTTGAAGAAATCCACTCACTACTTAAATGTGTTTGATATTACTGCTGTTATTAATGATTGATTTGGATAAATTGATGAAATACTAATTATTGTTATATTTTATACAATTATTATTTATTTTTTTGTTTCTAATGATATTGGTATTAAAGTATTAATTTGCTATTATTGCTATATTTATTAATGATGTTTTCTTTGTATACCAAAGGTTTGAATATTTTTTCAGACAAATTTGTCCTGCTACTACTACTCGTGGTAAAGTGTTGTATGTGGTGTTGTCTTGTGTTTTGTGTTGTGTTGTGTTGTTTTTGTTTTTTGGTTAAGTTTCGTTTGATAAAAGACTATGGTTGTACTAGTATGTATATTATTGACATATCCAAAATTAACTAATATCAGAAAACAAAATAACTTGCAAGAAAATACATCTATATTAGGAAAGTGTATGGAAATCAATCACCTTTTAAATATTCCTTGGATTATTGTTATTTGTGTATGATTATTTGTTGAGTAATAAAATAAAAAACAACAGTAAAGTGAAAAATGAGGTTATTTTTGTGGTGTTTGATTTTTTTATTTTTGTTTGTTGTGGTTTCAAAAAAAAAATCCAAATTTCTGTTTCTGATTTTTTTGTTAACAATAATTGTTAAACTGGTGTTAAGAAATCTGGGTGTCTAAAGATTCAAAAATAGAATAAATAAGTTTTAATTTTTAAAATGTATATTAGTTTTATGAAAGAATGATGTAAAAATAGTTGAGTGTTTTTGAAATAAGCTCAAAAACAACATGTTTAGTGAAAAAAAAAAAAAAAAAAACCAAAAACCAAAAAAAAAAAAAAAAAAAGTTTTTGAAAATTTGGAAATTTCATTGTCCTGGTGGTTATAAGATTGTATGAAAAATAATTGCTAATGATTTTCAAAAAAAAAAAACTTTCTTTTGTGATACAGATCCACAACCTATTAATATGAAGATTGTTTGGAAACTTTAATATTAACATTCAGAAACTAACAAATAAAGTTCATAAATAATTACAATCAACATTCTAATTTTATTATTATAACAATAATAGATTTTTTTTTTTTCCTTTAATTTTAAAAATATTAGAATTTCATCTGAGAACTGACATATATCCGACCAAAGAAAATTAATATTATAATTATTTTGTTTAATTTCATGAGATTAAATCAATTAACAATATGCATATGATATTATATGATAAAGTTGAAATAAAAAAAAATCTTTTTTTAAATTAAAAATAAAAAAAATTATTTGTATAAAAATATAATGTAATAAGATATGGTGGTGAATGAAAATTAATCCTAGGAATTCGATATATAAATTAAAACTAATTTTTTAGAGTCTTTCTTATAGCCTTATCTCTGCTGTCCCAGAGCTTGATAAAGGAAATAATATAATCTACACCTTTTTTGAAACTCATTTTTTATATAAAAAATAACTAAAAATAAAATAATTGATTTCTTTTCCTTATCTTTTATTTTATAAAAACAAGCTAGATTTTTTTATTTTATTAATTTTTTTTTATATTACAATCGATTTTACAAATTTTTTATTTTTAATCTAAACATAAAGATCCTCTACGTCTTTGTGATTGGATGGAGGCTATGGTTGGAGATCGAGGCGATTGTGATCCGTCTGCAGAAATACCGATTGTTGGAAAATATGAAAACATCGAGACCCATTTTATCCAGTTCTTTTTGAATTTTGCTTTCTTTGAAGTATCGATTGCATCACCGTCTTCATCGACCAACTCAATTTCTCCATCGGATGTATGACTTTTGGTTTCGTCGTCAGCAGAAACAGTTTCTTGATCGTTGTACTCATAGTCAGAGTCATCTTCATAGTTTTGCTCTTCATCAATTGCCTCTGTTGGGTATCCATCATCCATGTATGACTCGTCTTTAGAGTTTTCATCTAAGTTTATTCTCTTTTTGGTTGCGCCCGAGGCATCACCAGCTCTATTACTACTCGATTTCTTAACCATTTTCTTTTTACTTTTTTCTTGTTTCTTTTTCTCCTTCTCTTTCTCTCTCAATTCCTTTTCCTTTTCCTTTTCTTTCTCTCTCATTTCTTTTTCTTTCTCTTTCTCACGTTCCTTCTCTAATTGGAGAGCCTCATCGAAATCATCTTTTTGCTTGGCTTGCCAGAATGATCTTCCACGAGACAGTTTTTTGGATGACATATTTGGCGAAGAGGGTGCACTCATTGGGGAAGGGTCTTCATCTTTATTATAGAATCTTGGTGATGCCACTGGAGATGTACTTCCATTTTCTTCTGTTTTTTTCGATCTAAGATCACCAATAGTTTTAATTCTATTTAAAATTGGTCTCACCTTTTTCTCACTCTGGATAATAGTATTATTCTTTTCCATTTTACAAAAATGATGAGTATAGAAATAGTTATTTACAAATGATGAGTTATTATATTATACAAGAAGGTTTGAAAATGTTTAAAAAGTGATATAAATATAAAGAATATATCTTTTTGTAATAGAATAAATAAAATTTTATCTTAAAGATATTTTAGTAATACACAATAAATAAATAAAAATAAATTTTATTTTATTTGTGGGAATTGATTAATAGTACATATATAAAAAATGTAGAACAAACAAGGTGGTTTTATATTATATTTTGTAATGAAAAAATAGTAATGGTATTAAAGTAATAGTAACAATAAGTAGTATTAGATTGGAAAAAAAATGTAGTGTATCAAACTAGTTAAAGCATTAATATTTTAATGATTTTAGTTTTGTGCAATTTAAATTTATTTGATTTTGAAAATAAATTATTGTTTTTATTATAGTTGTATCTCCCCCAGAGTCATACATTTCCTCACAATGATCAACAAAACAAGATAAAAAAGAGTAACTGATAATACTATTCATTTCCTCATTAACCAACATAACGAATAGTAAACACATGATTTTGGGTAATGAGAGATCTAAACAAGAAACAAATCACTCTTACCTCCTTCTATGCTTTTCAATTGTGATTTTGAAGTAAACACATAAAAAACAAAATCAACCACCATACTGATCTAGAATAACAATAACACATTCACACAACACACAATTTTAATATTAAATTTTAAAAATAAATAAAATGTAGTGTTCAAAAAATAATTTAAATTTCGCCTAAAAAAAGAGCTAGCTATTTTATAAACACACTTGATTAATAAGGTGGATGCCACTAAAGATAATAAATAAGGTTAGGAAACACACATTTACTTATTGGAATTTATTGTTTGATATATTTAGATTAATATTTAAAAACATCAAACTACAATTGAACTAAACAAACAAAATAGAGAATAAAAGCAATTTAAATATTTTTTTTGTTATAGTATTAAAACCCAGGACACTCACCCTAAATCCTATCAATCAATAAAAGCTTTATTCACATCATTCAATAATAGCAGTTACAAACAGATCAACACTTTATCATTCTTGAATGAAACCGCAGAGTTGTGAAAATATTAAAAATAGGTATCTATTTTAATTTTGGGTTGTATAGTCGGTTATTGGTATTATTTCAAAGAATCTATATTTAAATTTAAGTCTAGTTAATTCTTAAAATATATTTTAACTGTTTAATTTGCTTTTGAAAACGATCAATAAAATAATTAGTTTTTTTTTTAGTAACAATGATTTGAAATTTAAAATTGAGAGTGTGCAAACTAATTGAATGATTGATTTAAAGTCTTGTTTATTATCAATTTTTATTTGATTTTATCTTCTTATTTCTCAATGGTTGTTGTTGTTCTTCTTCCTCTTCCTCTTCCTCTTCTTCACCATCCTCTTCATTTTCTTCCTCTTCACTATCAGTAGTTGGTTCTTCTTTTTCAACCTTGACATTGACTTCTTGTTTTTCTATGTTGAATATCGATATTTGTTCGAAATAATCCAATGTATATTTATTATCATCACATCTGTTATGTTGAAATAGATTAGCATATTTAAATCGATTAACTTTTTTTTTGTTTATACATACACTTGAGATAAATTATTATAGTTTTGAGCTATACATTTTTGAAGGTTTCTAAGTGATTCGATCATTGCTAGACTGTTGGTCTTGAAGAACTTTCCGTGATAGGTCAACAAATAGAGAATCCAAGACATTTGGAATTCTAAATGTGGCTTTCTTTCAAAGATATAACTGATAAACTTTATGAAATTCTTTAGATAGTATTGAGGGAATTCATGACAAACAAATGCAATGTTGTCAATTGGAATCGATTCAAATACTTCCTCGATAATTGACTTTTCATTCAATTTCAAACTCATCTAGATTAAGAGAATTTTATATATTAGTTAAAATTGATCAGTTTTTTTTTTTTTTGATGATTCCAAATATTTGTTTTAATACATTACAATTAATGCTTTAAGATATTCTTTATCATTTAGAGTGGATCGAATGGATTCTGGGTTGATGTCCATTGAGAGATCTGTGGGATCGAAAAATAGATTTTCGTCGAGTGAGTAGATCATTAGACCTTCGGTAGTGGTGGCTGCCCAAGCACGACCAGTCGGTGAAATAGCGAGATCGAATGTTTTAATCTTCTTTTTGGTGGAACGTTTAGCAAGATCACCTCTCTTTACACCTGGAAGTGAGTGTTCGTGACGCTTTTCGTCCTCCTCATAGTCCTCCTCCATCATATCAACGTGTCCAAACTCTGTGACTTTGCGCCATGTGTGATTATCAAAGATTCCATCCAGCGACATATTATGTGATGTCTGGTATTTCTTGAGGAGAATCTGTTGATCGACGTGATAGATACAGATGTACTTGGAGTCACCACCGGCAATCAAACACTGACCATTTGGAGTGAATGCGATTCTGCTGAATGCACGACCCGATGCGCTGTTCTTGACCATCTTTTGGTCGGCGGCTGCTCTTCCACCCATAATGTCGTGTCTACCATCAATAATTCCAACCTGTGTCCAATTGGCAGTCTCGAATATCTGAATGGAACCGTCTAGTGTCGATACGGCGAATCTCGATCCATCCGGTGAATATGCTATCGCCAAAACATCGGATTTGTTTATAATATTCTCTTTTGTGGCACCATCCTCAAAGAGATCCCAAACACGGATAGTTTTGTCCCATGAACCAGATGCCAGCATCGAAGTGGATGGGTCGAATGCTACACTTGAAACTGGTGAGGTATGTCCCGATAAAACATCGGTTAAACGACCGGTTCTAATGGACCAAACATATATTTCAAAGGTATCTACACAACCGGCAACTACAATTTCACCGGCAGCATCGATGGCCAATGAAGAGAACTGCGACTTATTGGGCGATACAAACGTACGGAAGTTACGATAACGCAACAAGTCGAATGCACGAACAGTTCCATCCAAACTAGCAGAGAATACGGCGTTTTGGCTACCAACAGGAGAGTAACGAATGGCTGTAACTGGTGCTTCGTGCTCTGAGAAAGTAACAAAACAGTAACCAGACTGTGTGTTCCAGATCTTGACTTTGCCGTCATCACCACCAGTGGCAATGGTCTGTCCATCTGGAGAATAAGCCATCGTAGACATATTGTAAGAGTGTCCCTGTTGCTTGAGGATATAAGTTTCCGAACGCCATTCCCATACCAATAGCTGTCCTAACTCCTTTGAAGCAAATGCCATCCACTCTCCGGTGGAATTGAAGGCAACCGATGTGATGGCCTGATTTGAGATGTTCAAACGATATAACTCCTGATACTCTGGCATCTGGTGGAGTGTGAACAAACCATTGGAAAGACCGATAACCAGTAGTCCTCCAATTTTGTGATACTGACACGACTTTACACGAACCGACTGAGATGTTTCGAAACGGTTGAAACTAGTATATATCCATCTGCCTTTTGCTCTTTTGTTTCTGTTTTTTTGATCGTCACCAAATGCGCTCGCTGCTTTCTCTTGTTGTAGATTCTCTGTGGTAACAATGATATCTGGATTCTCTGTTGACAAGTTATTTTGAAGTTTCTGCAACTTGATCTCCTCTTCACTCATGTAACGCCATTGTACAAGTCCCTTCTTTGACACTGCGAAAATCAAAGTCGAATCTTTATTACCAAAGTAAGCTCGAACCGGTTGTGAACCTTGAACTTGGAATAAATGTGGTCTATCATTTCCTTCTCTAACAAACAAAGTTCCACCTTTACATGCTATCAATAACTTCCTAAAGAAATAAAATAAAATAAAATGAAATTATCATTAATATTATAATACTACATCGTATCACATATAGTTTTCTAACAACATACTTTGAATCGTTTGACCAGTCTAATGATACTATTTTTTGAGAATGTTGGAACAACGAAAGTCTAACCATTGGATTCAGTGACTTTTGAATGATTGGTGATTTATAGATATATACTCTTCTGTCGATACCGAATGCAACCATACTTCCATTCGGAGAGAATTCAATACTTGATGGTGTCTCTTTAAATTTACACTCACCCAACTGAACATGTCTTTGTAAATTGATAATTGCTGTATAACCATCTAAAAATATACAATAATAAATGAATTAATTAGTATAACTTTTAGCTTATGATTATTACTATTGTAACTACTTACTTTCATCTGATGCAATTAAAATCTTTCCATTTGGTGAAAGAGCAATTATTTTGATATCTCTGTGTGTTTCTATTGGTAGGGTGATAGAATTATGATTTACTAAATCAAATACTGTCAATCTGTTACCGACTGGACTGATAACAGAGTTACCGTCAGGAGTGAACAGAATATTACCTCCACTATATACAGTTCCCAAAAGATTTGAGAATTGATAACCAAACTTCATCATCTTTATTCAAAAGACTTTGTCTAATTAATCAAAGTGATATGATCAAATTTATAACTTAAAATTTAATAAATTTAATTTTCATAAATAATCAATCGTTCGTTTTTTTTTTTTCAAATTTTTAAAAAAAATGGTTTTTTTTTAAAAAAATAAAATAAAATAAAGTTTTTTGTTTTTTTTCAATAATTATAATATGATGATAAAAAAAGTTATTTATATAAAATTTGTTTCAGTCTTAAACTTTTTTATATCTTGAAGATCTTTATGTTTCTTAAAAAAAAAATTTTTATTAGGAGTTTATTTTTTTTAAAACTAAAGTAGTTCCGTTCCTGCTTATTAAAAGTTCTGTAGTCTTTTTTTTTTCTCTTTTGTTGTTTGTTGATTAAAAATACTCAAAGAGTTGAATATGCTGAAGGTTAAAAATGATCATTTTAATTTTCAAAAAGTGTTTGTAGACTTCATCTGAAGATTTTAAATTTTAATCCTGGTAATTTATTAATAGTTATTTTATAAAGTAATGTATCAAATATAAATTATTTGAATTTAAAAAGATTTCAATTTACCTTTCTCCAAACAAAAACAAATCTTATTTATATTTCTTACACAGTTTGTTTGCTTTTTGCCCTACAATCGAAAATATCTTTATTTTAAAGAGATGATTGTTTGGAGAAAAAAAAAAGGTGGTACTATCAATCCCAAACCCTAAAAGATATTTTAGATTTTTCTCCTTATTTTTGATTTTTTTTAGAAATTGATTTTTAGTATAAATGGGATTTAGATATTGTTTGTTTGCAATATCTACATTTTACTTTTTTTTTTTTCAGTGATAAATTTGTATTACTTTAGTTAGAATATGAAATTCATTTTTTCTCTTATAGTTTTAGCTACTGTATTGGCTTTTGTCAATGCAGACTACGGTATTGATGTATCATCATCCACCTCACAAGGTATCACTTCCTCACAATGGTCATGTCTCGCCGGTAAGAACCAACGTGCCATCATCCAAGTTTGGTCTGGTGGTTATGGACTCAATTCTCAGGCATCATCTATCATCTCCGCTGCCAAATCTGCAGGTTTCCAAATTGTTGATGTTGTAAGTAATTAAATATTGTGGACGTACCAAAATATCAAAACTTATTTCTTTATCATAGTATGCATTCTTGTGCAACCAATGCTCAGGTAACTCACCATCATCCAATGTAATCCAACAAATCGTTAACAGTTTGGGTGGTCAATTCGGTACTCTCTGGATTGATGTTGAGCAATGCTCTGGTTGTTGGGGAGATGTCAATGATAACGCTGCCTTTGTTGCCGAAGCTGTCCAAACTGCTGCCTCATTGGGTGTTACCGTTGGTGTTTATTCATCATTGGGAGAATGGCCACAAACTGTTGGTTCACTCTCATCACTTTCCTCCTACCCACAATGGTACGCTCACTATGATGGTGTTGCTGCCTTCACTGATACTAGCTTCTACCAATACGGAGGTTGGGACAACCCAGAGATGAAACAATACGTAGGAAACACCAATGAATGTGGTGTCTCTGTTGATCTCGACTATTATTCAGGTAGCTCTGGATCTTCATCATCAGGATCAGGATCTGGTTCTGGATCATCAGGTACTACCTCCTCTGGTTCTGGTAGTGGATCATCAGGTACTACCTCCTCTGGTTCAGGTAGTGGTTCATCAGGTACTACCTCATCTGGTTCTGGTACTGGATCCTCTGGTTCAGGTAGTGGATCATCAGGTACTACCTCATCTGGTTCTGGTAGTGGATCATCTTCATCATCTGGCTCGGGTAGTGGATCGTCTTCATCCTCTGGTTCAGGCAGTGGATCGTCTTCATCCTCTGGTTCTGGATCAGGATCATCGGGTACTACCTCATCTGGTTCAGGTAGTGGATCATCTTCATCGTCTGGTTCGGGTAGTGGATCGTCTTCATCCTCTGCTTCAAGTGGTTCTGGTTCGGGTTCGGGATCTGGCTCTGGAACAAGCGCCACCACAACCAAATAAATATAAATATAATATTAAATAAATAAATTATTTTGTAAAATCAATCTCTTTTTTTTTTTATTAATTAAAAAAAATTTATACTATCCTTTGAGTGATATTCAAATCAGAATATTTAAGTTAACTCAGTAAAAAAATTGTTTTTGAAAAATTTATGAGATCAAAAAAAATTAATAATCTCTTTGGAAGTATTTGTTATAATAAAAAAAAATCTAACAAACTATTCAAAAAAAAAAAAAAAAGAAAAATATTGAATACCATCTTAATCTTATTAAAAATTTCCTGGTTTTAAATATCTGATGTTAGGATGGTATTTCAATTTTCTAAATACCAAGAGATTTTAATAATATCATTGATATTTTTTATTATTACATTACAATATTTGATTTAATCATATTTATCTAATATTAAAAAGTTGTATCTTGGTTGAAAAAAATATCGCAAAATTTTTGAAGTGGATGAAAACATCTGAATATTGACAAGAAAAGTAGGCTAACTAGTTGTTGTGAAAAAAAAAAAACGAAAAAAAGGGTATTGGAAATTTAAATTTTTTTTCTTAATCTTATCTTAAAATATCTTGATCGTGCCTATGATTTTTTGTTTACTAATCCAATTTTTTGCAGTGAGGTGTCTGTCAAGTTTTGGAGCAACTATTTAATACAAAACTTTTTATTTTTGTTTTGTTTTTATCAAAAGAATACATATAATTGTAAAAAAATATGAAATTACTTATTTCTATTATTGCTTTCATCAGCATTTTAGCTATTGCCAATGCAGAGTTAGGTATCGATGTCTCTTCTGCAACTTCACAAAAAATGACAAGCTCACAATGGTCTTGTCTTGCTCAAAAGAACCAACGTGCGATCATCCAAGTTTGGTCTGGTGGTTACGGTATGAACAATGGTGTTGTCAGTGCTATCCAAGCTGCTCAAAATGCAGGTTTCCAAACTGTTGATCTTGTAAGTTAATAAAATTAATTTTTTTTTCAAAATAAAAACAAAACAACCTTTTATTCACAAAAAATTATAACTATAGTATGCATTCTTGTGTAATCAATGTTCAGGTAACTCACCATCATCCAATGTAATCCAACAAATCGTAAGCAAAATAAAGCAAAGCGGTGTTTCATTCGGTACTCTCTGGATTGACGTTGAGCAATGCTCTGGTTGTTGGGGTTCTACAAGTGCCAACGCTGCTTTCGTTGTTGAAGCTGTCCAAACTGCTGCCTCTTTGGGTGTCAGAGTTGGTGTTTATTCATCATCTGGTGAATGGCCACAAACTGTCGGTACTCTCACTTCACTCTCCTCCTACCCACAATGGTACGCTCACTACGATGGTGTCCCAGCCTTCTCTGATTCTGGCGCCTACCAATACGGAGGTTGGAACAACCCAGAGATGAAACAATACGTCGGAAACACCAACCAATGTGGTGTCTCTGTTGATCTTGACTTTTACGGTAGCTCTTCATCCTCTTCCTCAGCCTCATCTACCACCCACACATCATCATCATCGGGTCCATCATCATCGGGTCCATCATCATCGGGTCCATCACACTCCAGTTCATCATCAGGTCCACACACTAGCTCTTCATCAGGTCCACACTCATCGGGTCCATCATCATCAGGTCCACACTCCAGTTCATCATCAGGTCCAGGTACCAGCTCAGAGTCATCCACCTCATCCAACCCAACCTCATCCAACCCAACTTCGTCAAACCCAACTTCATCAAACCCAACCTCGTCCAATCCAACTTCATCTAACCCAACCTCGTCCAATCCAACTTCATCAAACCCAACTTCATCTAATCCAACTTCCTCATACACTGTTTCATCATCATCAGGTCTCGGATGGGAACCATCAAGAAAGCTAAGAATCTATTAATAACTTTTAGTTATCACTTTTAAAAAAATAATGTATAAAATTTAAATTTTAAACAAAAAATAATTTTAAAATTTCTATTATTTATTTTCTGTTTACCTCATAGCGTGGGATGATCAACAAAAATTAAAAAGTTTGAAAAAAAAATTAAAGTTTATTTTTTTCGTTTTTTATACTCATACTTCAGATTTCATTCTATCTAATTAAGAGAGTAAATAATGGGTGTATATTGTTGTAATATATGTGATAACCAACTTTTTAAAGTTAGTTCAGAGACATCTGCACCAGAGGGTGCTGGTGATGATTCATCTTATAAATATTTTACCGATTATGTTGTTGATAGTTGTAACTTTAATAAAGAGTTTCAATTTGGTATCCTAAGTGTTATTATCAATTGTAAAGGCGTAAGTATTCATTCAAACAAAATAAAAGGAAAAAAGATTAATAAATAAACTAATCTATTATACTTTTATAATTTTGATCAGTGTTATGAACAAATAGGTGAAATAACAACAAAAGATGGAAATGATATCTATTCTATCACAACAGATTCGATTAAATTGGTGGAATCAGCTAATGAGGAAACCTATGAAACAACCGCAGAGTATCAGCTCACTGATAAAGTAGATGAGGAACTCAGAGAGAGATATAGAAAAGTATTCGATATGAAGACTGCTACCTCTACATTGTCAAATGATAGTGAAGCACCAAATATGACAACAACAACAACCACCACTACTACACAACAATCACAACAGTTACCACCACAACAACCAAGACCAGCAGTCTCCAAACAACAAGGTAAACCATCGTCAATGAAGAAGCCAACAACATCAAGATCGAGTGGTGCTGCTGCCAAGCACAAATTTAAGAAGCGTGTTAGAATCAACGAGGAAGCAGGTACCACAGAGGAAGGAGAAGAAGAAGATAACAACACTGACCAAGTGAGAGATGGTACCAAATGGATAGGTGTTGATCCATTGTTTTACACATCTGTCGGTCTATTTGGTTTATTATATACTAGTGTATCAGTTGCAAGATATATTATAACAAACTATTACTAAGTTTACTAATATTCAATTATTTTACAATAAATATATATTTAAAATAACAATTTATTCATTTAATTTATAATTGAATATCTCCAACCTTCTGCGTCTAATGCTTGTCTATCTGTATTCCAACCTTTAGAGAGCAATCGATCATTAAATGATTTCGATGTAACTAAATCTATAAATGCCCGATTATTTTGCTGTTTGGTTTGATGAAGAATAGCTACCGAATATAAATATGCTTGTATTAAATCAACAGCTGTACAATGTACCTTTAAAGATATGTATATTTCTTGTTGGAATTGCCAAATGTCAATATATCTATTCTCTAGCTTATGACGTATTATACTATTGGTTTTCGATTCCCTAATCTCTTTAGATTGTTGTTGTTGTTGTTGTTGTTTGTTCAAGTTAATGATATTCAATAGAGATGCACCAAGATAGATAGGTTGTTTATCATCTCTAAACAATATGTTTTCTCTTTTCGATACTTGAATTGGTGTTGGTATCTCACCGTATTGAAGATAGTGTTTATAGATCAAAGTAGCACGATATCTGTTGATTGAAGTCAACACTACACCAGTGACGGCACGATAGTTGCAATACAAGTGAAATGCAATTAGAATAAAGAAGAGCATCCAAATGGCAACGGTAGCGGTTGTAGTCTGCTCAGACTCGTCAGGTATTGACGCGGAGAGTGCAGCACCCAAGAACATTCCAACTAGACCGACAGCAGTCTCTTGAGAGCCATCCTTTGCCGATACATCACCCATATTATCGTTTTTGGCAAAGTGCATAGTGAGCGACGCCTTTGTGCAACCACCGGCAACACCACATATACTCTTTGAGACGATACCGCATACCGAGAGTGGCATGAATAGAACGTTTGACAGTGGACTCAACATTTCGAGGGTCATACCAATATCATTTAGGATATCGGCCATGAATCGCCATGTCTTTGCATTGCAATCCAACTGACGACCTGTTTTCCAAGCGAAATAGATTCTACCAATCATTCCGGCACCATCACGTAATATCCATTGGAGAACAGCAGACCCAACTGAAGCAGCTGCATTTCCCACGCCATATCCACGCAGCATTGCACGTGTTGCCAAAACACCACTCAAAGAAGAAGAGAGTGCCTGTGCAGTATCCCACACCTGATAACTCATATAGTCACTGGTAACAGAATCGGGATAGCCAGCCGGTAAGAACATCGATCTCAACAACTCCATGGCACCACTGTGCTTACTAATCTTTGATTGAACTACGAAATCACCATTTATAAAATTCTCATCTTCTATTTCATTACAAAGTAATAAATTGATATGTGATTCACTTTCATAAACCTCTCTTATCTTCATTTTAATATAATTGTTGAAAAAAAAAAAAAAAAAAAAGATAATTATTAAAAGGAATGATTTCTTTATATCTTTAAAAAATGGCTGATCAACTAAAAGTGAACATCACATTTTTTTTGATTTTAAAATAAAAGAATTAAACAAATTAAATTAATTTAAATAATAAATACACACAATTTTATTATAATTGTTATAAATAGATATGATCGCTAATTGTTTTTTTTTTTTTGTTTTTAATTATATCGCTATTTAATTTTCTTGGAACAATGGATTGTTTCCACTGTTTGGATTGACAGTGTAGAGTGGGTTACTGTTGAGGTTGGAAATCTTTTGTTCTTGATGATTCTTCCAATAGTCGTATCCCTTCTTACCACCGAATACCATGATGGCAAGTGCAACTGCACCGGCAACTACAATACCAGCAATGACACCAGTGGAAATAATGGCTGCCTTGTTACAACCGAATGGCTTTGGTGAGTAGTCAGAGTACTCACACTCTTGTTTCTCGATGTTACAGGTACCTTTCTTGCACTTTGGATCACTACCAACACAGTTTCTGGTGAAGTTGGCACAACCTGTACCTTCGATACAAATGGAATCGGTACAGAAGACACCGGTGGAGCAGTCTCTTGGTTTGGTACTGCAACCAACATTTGGAACACAGACACCGACTGCACAATCACCAACACCTGGACATACGGTTGGTGTATGTAAACATCCTTGGACTGGATCGCAGAGATCGTCAGTGCATGGATCCTTATCGTCACAATCGGTTGGCTTGAATTGGCAGACGTTTTGTGTAGAGTTGGTAACACAAGAGTCGATAGTACATTTGTTAAAGTCATCACAGTTGGTATCAGCATTCTTGCATACTCCATCGGCTTGGTCGCAAGACTGACATCCTGAACACACCTTCTTGGTGTGAGTGATTACACCGTTGGCATCACAGGTATCAACTGTACATTTATCACCATCATCAATCAATGGATTGTCTGAAATAATACATTTACCGGAGGTACTATCACACTTGGAAACTTGGCATTTGTTAACGGTTTGACCTTGGCAACATTGGCACTCAGTTGGTGGGAGTTGTCTGACTTTACAAACACCTGCCTCGCAATAGTGTTGATTACACATGTTGGTATCGGTAGAGTTGGCAGCACAGTTCTTTGGGCTGGAGATACAACCTTTAACAGAGTCACAACTGTAATCAGTACACAAGTCACCCTTGTCACAATTAACTTTGGTACTTGAGCAGGAATCTGGTTTAATACCATTACCTGGGACACAAACGACATTAAGGCATTTGTCAGTGTTTGGACAGTGTGGGGTATATTTGCAACCAGTATTTGGTAAACAGGTGGAGTCCTTGCATGATTGAGTTGGGCAACCCAATGGCTCGCTGGTAACGACACATTTTCCATTGGAACATCCATTCTTGAAACAACTATCGGTTTGGGCGCAAGTAATGGGTGGATGTTCACAATAATCCTTAAAGTTTTGTTTGGTAATTCCTGGTCTTGGCTTTGGACAAATATCAGTGGTGCATGAATTACCATCATTACAGTCAACGGCAGCATTGCAACATGATGAACCGTCACCATTGCAAATACCACAATAGTCATAGGAGGCACAGAAAACTTGAATATTGGTTTCGAGTTTCAAAGTAGAAGTGGTGGTACAACGTTCACAGTAGAAGAAATCCAATGGATAGGTGTTACCAATAGTCAATTTAGTTTTCAATCCAGTTTGGAGATTTACATTTCCAGTCTCTGCAGAGTGGAGACCTCCAAGATCGACAGCCAACTCACTGTTGATGAATACCCAAACATCGTCATCACCTCTGAAGTTGAATACCTCATAACCTTGGTAGGTGAAGAACATATGACTGACCATACAGAAATGGAAATTATGATAATTTCCATCTCCATCTTGATAGATCTTATTGCTTGGGTCAATTTTATCCTATAATAATTATTAATAATTTTGTTTTTTTTTTTTAAAAAGTTTTCAAACTTACCCAACCTTGGTTGTCAATTGGGAAAAATGTTTGACTGTCAAAAGTATAGATATTTCTATCACTGTCATAATTTAATGTCAAATTATATGGGATATCAATGTTGATATCTTTGCGGTAGGCAAAGAAAGTCTCAAAGAGACTTGGTGTGATCATACGACCATCCTCGTTTTTTTGATTGTCCGGATCTAAATTGACGAGCTCTGGCACTCTGCTTGGACCAAGTTGTGATTTTACGAGACCTTTAGTCATTGCACCACAATTTGGTGGTTGGAAATTATTATTGTACTTTGGGAGATGATCCAAAATTCTACCAGCAGCTTGGATGGTAGCTATTTTTATTTTTATTAATATAAAATTTTTATCAACTTTCCGAAAATAATTATTTTATACATACGTGGCTTGGAATCAGCATTAATACAAAGAGAAATGCTTAATAAAATTAAAAAATAATATAATTGTTTATACATTCCTATTTAAATTATTTATTATTTGAGATCAAATAAAGAAATAATAATGGATTACTTTTATAAGATAATGATACAAAATTATTCTAAACAAAAAAAAACAATTAAGGAAATAAATAAAAATTTACAAAAAAAAAATAATAATATATTATCTATCTATATTTATATAGGTATGGAATTGATTAGCAAATTACAATTAAAAAAAGTTGCTTATCAATCTTTCTGGTTTTGCAATAAAACAAGTTGTTCTCTTGTGGAATGGGAATGTAGGTGGTTATTATTTTATTTAGAAAATGTAAGAATTTTTAAAAATAAAAAAATGTAGTTACTATTTTATTATTGATAAACCGGTTTAATGAGCTAACCATCACCACAAAACATCAATCCATCAGTTACTCAAAATACCCTGTTCTCTTATTAATTACACACAACTTTGGGATTCATCAGGTTTAAGTTTTGATTTTGGTGTTTGACCAATGCATCATAGTTTGTTATTATAATATATAAAAAACATCTAGATGATTTTGAAACAAAACATCGTACTTTATCAAATATATTTTTTGATTTTAATTTTCAAAAAATTTAAATTTTATCCAGGGCTAATTATATGGAAGATGGTAAGGGTGATGGAACGAGCAGGTATTACGAGTTTTTGCAAAAGTTTAGCAACTTTTTTAAATTGTTTTTTTCCCACGGTCTTCCACTTTGACAAGACCCTTTTTTTTCAATTTATTTTTTATTTTATCAAAATTTTTGTTCTATCGATGTCTCTATTTGGATTTTTTCTTTTAATTTTTATAATCATCTTGAGATGAAATTAGATAGTTAGTTGAAAATGATTAAACTTTGTAAAATTTAAAATATCAACTATTCTTTCTTTGCTTTTTATCAAAAGATATTTTTCTTTTCAATACCATACCCCTCGAAAAAAAAGCCTCCCCATCCATTGTGGATCATATCAAATTTTCAGAAAATTTTGATTCAAAATTAGATAATGGGGAAAATGGTTATAGATCTATAACCAGTATTAAGAAAAGTGAACAATGTGTGTAAAGTATTGATCAAAAAAGTGAAGTTAACGTTCACCTTAAATTTAAATATTCGTTTAAAAAACAAAAGAAGTTTTGATAATAATATGATCCAACAATTATATCTATCGGCTTCACAGAAACATAAAATTTTTGTAAACAATACTTTTATATTTATAATAATAATAAAATTATTTTTAAGGGTTCCAATTAAAAACTTGTGCTCATAGTTTTTTTTTTTTTGTAACATTATTATAAAAACCCAATTTTGGGTTTTTTTTATACGTGTTTGTTATTTTGATAAAAAGCGCGTTGTTGTAACTCTTAAAATGGCACGGATTTCTCGTTGCCACCATTGTTTTAACATTTACCCCATTTTTAAAATGTTGTGCTTAATTTTAAAAATGACATTTTATTTTCTTTAAATTATATGTAAGAATATCATTGTGATATTTACTGTGAAAGTTAGTTAATAATAAATAGTGGTTACCTCTTTTTCTGGATGTTTTTTGTTTCTATACTGTTGGTTGTGTGTTTTGCTGGTGGTTGTTGTAATATTTTTTATGTTAGAATTAAATTTAATATTATTGCTATTATTATAAGTGATAAGTAAACCGATGATTTATGAGTGGCCGAAAAGACAAAGTCATTACTAGGAGGTGGGTCATTCGGAGCATCCACATAGCGATTCGACCATTGATTATTAATGATGGTAGTACATTTCGGAATTGTAAAGGTAGGCATATCTCTGGTGTAGCAGTTCACGTTGCTGATTAGGAATACATCGATAAAATCTTGTGAAACCCAAGGACTCAATCTAACTCCTTCTGGTAAGCCGGAATTCTGCGTGATCCCAACGAAATGATTCTTTGAGTGTTCGTTGAAAATGAATTGCTGGACGAATGGTGTTTCCCTGACATTGAGAAATTGGCAGTAGTTGAACAAACGCATTGCATACTGTTCACATAAAACAAAAGGATAACCATCGATGTTCAAGTTGTCTCGTAGATAGAAAAGAGGGTCATTGTCTCGATCGTATCGCTTTGGTCTATAGTCTTCGAATCCCGCTCTGCCAAGCACCGATCGCTGATCACGTGAACACCTCATGCATTGGAGTGCAGCCAGATGTTCACTACAAAGCTTGACGTAGAATCTGCTATCGAGAACATCCTCCAGTAGATGATCTTTACCGGTTTCATCACCACTTTGTAGGTCAGGTGTCATTCCGCTCGGCGACGCCAAGAATTCTTTCACTGAATAACCACTGTTGTTCAGCGGTGTTTTTAGATTATTACAGTGGTAGAGAGGAGCATACATTTGTGAAATAATATTATTGACTCGTAGTTCGAATCGACCGGCATCACTTTCTGTACAACAAGACATCTTTGACGCAACTGAGCGCGAGACATCTTGACTGAGAAACTGACATCTTTTTGGAAAGACTCTTTCTTCAGTGGTGGTATTCTCACTGCTCTGATCATTCAACTCTAGTAAACACATGTCTGAATCTAACTTGCTATTACTTTGACCAAATCCACCATTTACTCTTTCATCTTTCTTCTCTATTAAAATATTAATATCATTGTTGGTGGTAGTTGTTGAATATACAAGTGATAATGATAGTATTAATATAAATAAAAAGAATGACATAGTCATTGTTGTAAAAAAAACTATATAGTTGTTACTTCAACAACTAAAAATAATTATATAGGTTACATATTTTTTTTTGAACAGTTTTTTTTAAAGATATTTGTCTCTTGGTTTCGGGTAAATTCACATTTTTCTAAAGTTTTTTTGGGAAAAAAAACTCATTCAATAAAAATGTGGCTTTTTTGACTTTTACTACCCACTAATTTTTTGATATCATCTCACAGTCACAGGATCTTCGGTCAATAATCGAATCAATAGAAATAAAAAAAAAAAAGAAAGTAAACAACTCTTTTTAATAAGAATCACCTATTATCTTTATTAATTGCTTGGAGGATGAAATCAATCCACCAAAACAAATAGAGTTGATTAGAAATTTATTTCCTTCTAATCTTCGTAGAGTGTAGGTTCCCATTCTTTTGAGTATAGTAATAGTTTTAATAGGAGGTGGAATGTTTTCCAATTTGTTGTTTTTAAAGTATCTTGGATCGGTTTCAAGCCTAACACTGCATTGCTCAGAGTTGTCTGTTGGTGTGTCGAATGCATTCGTTACAAGCTTTCCATTATAGTATCCACCAAATATTAACAATTTAAGGGATGCTGGAAGGGAACCAGCTTGAACCTTTAGTTTCTCAGTATGTAAAGAAACCCTTAATTCCTCTAGCTTCTTTGGAAGAAGATCCTTCTCTATTGAAAATGAGTACTCTGTAATATTAAAGACTTGTAATGACTCTGGTAGTACGAATGGATCGATTTGATGATAGTAAAAGCCGATATTCAATATTTTGAGTGCCTTTGGAAATGAATTTTTGTTGAACTTTATGTCAAAGTTATCGCCAATAGTTAATTCTCTAACATTGTTCAATAGTGATACCTTTGGATTTCCATTGACGGAGGTCTTTCTAAAGAGGTCTAACTTTGATATTATAAATAATGTGGTGATCGAATCAGGCAAGGGTTTGGGGTGACCACCCAAACTACCTATTAATGTTAAATCCGTTACTGATGGTGGAAGTAGATGTTTGAATTGATATGGGAATTTACCAATTGTTACAAGTTTGGGAGTTTGGCTAAAATCCGGAAGATTCGATCCGTCAACACCAAGCCAATCGAAATTAATAATATTCAGACTTATATCAAGATATGTAAGTGTTGGCGGTAAGTAGTTGAGCTTGTGTCGGAACGACCTTCCCAACATTAGACGTTTAAGATTTGGAGGCAGCTGTGAACTTCCAAGTGGCTGATTGAATTCGGCACCGAACCGCAACGACGTCACAGAGTCTGGGAACAGTCCAGCAGGAATCGGTTGATTGAAACTATCGCAATAGAGTGAGATCAATCGAATACCAGGCGGAAAAACGCCTACCTCCAATGGCTGATTAAATGACATACCCAGTCTAAACTCCTTGAGCGAAGCTGGTAATGAACCAATCGGTATCACAGAGTTAAATGATGTCATCACATTAAGTATCTCCAAAGTCGGTGGGAACTTATCGGAAGTCCACAAAAATCTTTTCAAATCTACACCGGAGTACAACAGCTTTATAGAAACTAAATTGGTACAATCAGCAAAAGACGATGGCCAACTACCACTCGAATAAAATACAAGTTTTGTAGTATATTTTGGTAGATTTAAATTATTATAATCTATATCTAACGTTTTTATTTGTTTATATTTAATAAATAAATATATAAAGATTGATTGCATTGTTATAACACATACTTATAGATTGATTATAATCATGCTGATGATCCTCCTCTGGCCTCTGTTGAATAATGATAGAAAGATTTCTTCGCAGTTGCATTGATGATTCAAATATTGATTTATATGATTTTAAACAAGTTCTCTTTTTGTTTAGATCTCTCACTCGTAGATCTCCAGGATTGAACAAAAGATATCTATTCCTTTCATTGTATAATCTTTTACAAACTAAACTAAAACAGATTCTATCTACAATCGATAGATCATTCTCAAATGACAATATATAATCTTTAATGATTATGAAAGGTATTTTATTAAACATATGAAATGAAATGAAATAAAATTAGATAATATTATTTTTTTTTCGAATAACAGCACCCTTTACCAAAAACAAAGATTTTTCTTATGATTCTCTGGAACACAAAAAAAACAAAATGAGAAAATTATGTGATTACTTTTTTAGAAACTAACAAGATATGGATGTTACTATTATTCAATACACTTTTGTGTATTGTAAATCAGTATTTAATAATTAATTATAAGAGGTTTGAAGATAGATTTATCTTCTTTATCACTCTCTCTCTATTGTTTGTAATTTTCTTACATTTCTAATACTATGTTTATTAGCAACTGTTATTATTTCAATAATCTCAATATTAATAACAATAAAAAGAAAAGAAAACTAAGTAAATAAACTAATAATAAAAAAAATGAATAGTAATAATAGTAATAATAATAGTTTATTTAAAGGTTTGGTGTTTATGACACTTGGTAAAACAAGTGTACCAAGTTATCAGCTAACAGATTTGATCAAATCGAAATCGGGTGACACCAGCTTCACTCTGACTTCAAAGGTTAATTATGTTTTGACAAATTCAGTCGATTCAATTGTTGCTTCGAAATTAAAGCAAATACAACAACTCTCCATTCCTATTTTGAATGATTCATTTGTTATCGAGTGTTGTAAAACCAATTCGTTAATTAATATATCATCATATCAGTTGAATTCAGTACAACAACAACAATCAACATCTTTAACATCTTTATCAGTTTCAATAAGCGAAAAGAAAAATGAATGTTTAACTTCTTCTTCTTCTTCTTCCAATTTGAGTTACAATAATGATTATAAGATCATACCAGATGTATTACATATTCAAGGTATTAACATCTATAATGAAAAAGATAAACAACCAAGTTTTACAAATGAGTTCAATATTCTTACAAGTCATCTGTTACAGGTATGTTAATAAATAGAAAAAGTTACAATTTGTAACCATTTATGTATTAATAATGTTTTTTTTTTCTTTTCAAAATAGAATACATCATTGGTTAACCGTAACAATGTTAATAAGTTCTTCTACTTGGAGTTGCAATTTGATAAAGATCAATCAATTACCAGACCATATAGAATCTATACTCAATTTGGTGTATGAATTAATTTATATATTAGTATGAAACTTTAAAAAAACAAAACTAACCTTTTTTTTTATCTATAGAGAACAGACAAGTTAGATCAATCTACTAAACAACATAGATACTTTGAAACCAAAGAAGAGGCTATGAGAGTATATTCCTCAATCTATAATGTAAAGACATCGGAAGAGAATGGATATCAGTTGGTCAATGTTGTAGAATCCAATATTGGTTCCGATCGAAAGCTAGCCTTAAGTAATACAAAGAATAGTGTTGCAACTCATTTCGATGAAGACATTGAAAACAATACATTGCGAACCTACATTTCGAAGGATGTCTCCAATTTGGTTGAAAGAATCTACTCAGAGGCATCAAAATCACTCTCAAAGAGTAACTACTCTGTTCATATCACCAAACAAGGTTTGTCAACTGCTCTCGGTGTTCTCACTCTAAAGCAATTGGAATCGGGTGCTGCCATCCTAAAATCAATCAACGAGCTACTCTTCCAAAACAATGGAAAGATCATTCCAGACTCTAGTGACTACAAACGACTTGAAGATTTATGCTCCAACTACTACTCGATCGTTCCAACCAAGATTGGAAATAAAGCATCCGATAAATCAAAAGCAATCATCACCACCTATGAAAGTCATGACGAACACGAGGAGATGTTACAGTTGATGATCGATCTTTCCAAGGTTGGTAGCCAAAACAATCAAGACTTTGTATCGTCTTCTGTTTCAGACATGCGTTACAATGCACTGAACGCTACAATTCACCATCTACACGCAGACTCGAGCGAGTACAACATGGTGCTTCGTTCTATGATCCATCTAACCCCAAAACAGGATTCAATCCAGGTTGTCAATATCTACCGAGTGCAACGTGACGCTGATGAGCAATCGTTCAAAGCCTACCAAGATCTCGAATCCATTGGAAATGAACAATTCCTATTTCATGCAACCAAGTCATCCAATTTACTCGGTGTTCTAAGTCGTGGCTTGCAATTGCCAGACGTCGTAGTCAAACGTGGATTCTCAAAGAGAACAGACCGTGGATTCTTGGGTCATGGAATTTACTTTTCAAAGACACTGGAAGGATCACTAAACTATACTTGTCCATACAGCGGTAGTTCTACTCGATCAATATTCATTGCATCAGTTGCACTAGGTAAATCGAGCATACAAACTAAAATCGATCCACACATTTCTCAGGCACCAAAAGGTTTCAACTCTTGTCATGGTGTACCAAAGTCTTCAACCAACGCAGATTCACCATTCACCCACGATGAATACGTAATCTATAATAGATCTCAACAAAAGTTATCATATTTAGTTGAATTCAATTATAAATATTAATCTAAAGATAAAAATCTATAACAAAGACTAGTCTTGTTATTTTCAAATAAATAAAAAAAAATTTCTTATTCTTCTTTAAATCTACCCATATATTTATGTTGGTTCTTTGTTTTCTTCATTAAACTAGAGCTAAAAACTACTACTATTGAATAGTTTATGATTATCAAATTATCATTGATAAATAATGTAATCAAATGTTTATATATAGTACTATTTTATTTTAAGTTATTTATAGGTTATTATTTTTTTTTTTTAATGTTTTTTGTTATAATTGTGATTGGTGGTGATGGTTGATATTTAAATATTTAATCGGTAAATTCGAATGGTTGGGGTGTCTTTGGTTCTTCTAAAACGGCCTTTTGACCTTTGGAGGTGGTAACTGGTGATTTTACAGCGGGTTTCTCTTTGACGACCAATTGCTCTGGTTCTTCTGGGTTATTATCTCTTAGAACGACTACACCTATTGATTGAATCTTCTTGATTGGAGTGTATCTGGTTTCATCGAAAACAACGTATTGCAATTGCTTTGGTGTGATTCTTGCTGGATTTTGTTTTCTATCAAACAATGGTTCCTTTTCCTTGGCCTCTTTCTCTTCTTTCTCTTTCTGTTCCTTCTCTTCCTTCTCCTTTTGCTCCTTCTCTTTCTTTTCCTTTTCGATCTCTGCTGCAACGTTGGTGGACGAACGACTCGATTGCAGTTTGTTCTTACGAGAAACCGAGAGAATAGCAGTTTCAATCTTGGATGGTTGGTTGGAGGTCGATGGCTTGGTGTCTGGTGGATATGCGAATAAAGATGGTTTACAATTGGATTTGAAGCTGAAAGCTGGCATCTCGAGGTTCTTGTTGACACCGATGATGGCGGTTGGTGTCAATGCCAAACCAAAGAAGTGTGTCATTGGGTACCAGTACCAGAATTGGAGGAATCCGGCAATACCAACGATAGCATGCATATTCTTTTGTCCACTTGGCGAGAACAGTGAGATGGTGGTATTACGACCACCGGCATCGATAATACCGTGGCCGAGGATGGCACCGTACTTGGACATGGCATCCTCACGCTTATCACTGATACAGGTGATCATCTGCTTGCGGAATGCTTCGGTCTCTGAGTATTGTTCTTTGGTCGATTGGATCAAGATCATGGCAATGGCAATCCAGGCACCCTGTCTGACCAAACCAACAGTATCGGTGGTCAATGACTTTAAGATATCGAGTGCCTCACGATTTCCAGTACCAGCACATGCAATACCGAGAGCCAAAGCAGATCCATATCTAACGTGTGGATTGTAGGACTCACTCAACAACAACACGGTCTTTGGACACTTCTCTGGTTGCTTTGACAAAACAAAACCAATACATGTAACTGAAGCTCTTCTTACCGAGTCGTTACCATCACTAACGGCATAATGTAACAATTTTCTCAAAGCATCATTATTTCCAGTTCCACAATAGGCCATAGCAATACAATACATACCACCATATCTTAAAAGTGGATCCTAAATAAATAATAAAAAAAAAAAAAAAAAAGAATTAGATATATATATTTCCTATTTTAATTATTATTATTATTATTATTATTAATAATAATACTTACTTTATCAGTAATTAATTGTTCAATTAAAGTATCGGCAGCTTCTTCTTTTCCGTACATTAAGAAGGCAAGACCCATGGCGAGTGATCTGATAATCTTTTCGTGTTGAGTCTCGTGGGCATATGCCAACATTTCATCGATAGCCTTTGGAGAACCGCTACCCAACATTACAAGACCCATTGCAATACCGGCACCTTCACCACTGATGGCATCGTCGTGATAGAGAATACCCTTGAGCTCTTCATAGATCTCATCGTTGCAAGTTGCCATCGAGGCCAAACCGAGACCAAGCGATGCACCGTGATGAAGGATCACATTGTTCAAATGTAGCTTCTCCAAGAGATAGGAAGAGACGTCCTCACCGTGACCGGCATGGATGAGACCGAGGGCATACAAAGCACCAGACTCTGAGTATGGTGTGGCATTTACAGTTGGTCCCGGTAGGTAGGACTTCAATAGAATCTTGCTGTCCTTGATCTGACCACGATTGATAACACCCAAACTAGCGGTGGCAGTGAACTTTGTCCAATGAGTAGCCTTTGACAACCACTCTAGATTCTCTCTCAAATAGGTATCTTTGGTGGTACCTGCATGCATAATTGCATTGGCAAACAATGTTCCAGTATAAAAGATTGCTCCTTTGTGTAATTCACTAACAGCCTATAATGATAATAAGATATTGTTTGTTGATAGTTAGTTACATATTTTTTATTATTAAAAATAATAATATGTTTATAATTTACCTTCATAATTTGTAATACATGTAAATCAGTATTACAATGTCTATATAGGAATTCTAAATATAATGAAATCGATTGCTCACCAGATAGAATCGATCTTAATCTTTCTAATCTTGCAGCGAAACTGTCGTCTTGTTGTTTGTTGTTATTGTTATTATTGTCACCATCGATTTGCATTTTGTCAGCTGCGATTGTACCTTCTTTGTTTGCACCCTCACCACTGGATTGGGTAGCGGCAGCAGCTGCTGCTGGCAACAACTTTCTAATATTTGCCAAAAACTGTTGTGTACCATTTTGGAACAAATCAAATGCCAATTGATATGCTAACAATACTGAATTCTGTTTAAACAGTTTAAAAATAAATGTTAATAACTATAAGGATTGTTAGTCAAATAGAAATAAACAACTTACATCATCTTTCTTAATTAAATTCAACAGGATGGTAGCAATTTCATGAGCATCATCCAAGAATATAAGACATTGGGTGATGCTGACAAAATCTGGCTTCTCGAGAGTGAGGTAGAGTTTGACGAGGATGTTCAACACTGATTGACGGAATGCACGATTCGATACGATCGTATTGCAAATGTTAAGACAGTATGTGAGCATTCCTTGTACATTCGATGAATCTGCAATTGCCTTTTCAATGATATCCAATCTTCTTGCCTCAATAGCAATACCCAATGCTTGTTTATAGGATCCTTCCCTATTAAAAAAAAAAAAAAAAAAAAAAAATTAGAAAAAAAATAACCAAAAATATTAATAACTTTGTTCTTTTAAACAACATATAAATATATTCATCCACCACATACTTAAAACATCTATCAAACATTCCCATTACGATTGACTCTAATCTTGGATCTACTGGTTTATTCTCATTCTTTACTTTAATATATTCATCAATGAATTTATCTAAAATATTATTAATAATATAGTAATAATAATAAATTGATATATTATTAATAATTAGAATACAATAAATAGGGTTGTTGTTGTTGTTGTTGTTAAACACTTACATAATAAAGTTTCAACATATTCACTCTTTAATAATACGTTGAACAATGAACCAGATGACAAAGCGGCAGCCATTGAATTATTAAAATCACCAAGATGGTAATATACTTTCGATAAGATTAAACTGGCGAGTTCATGTTGTGAGAATGATTTTTGATCTGATAGCTTTTTACTATTAACAATTGTTGTTTGATAGTAATATTTATATTATTAATTTAAGATGTAATTCCGATCGTTATTGTATCTGTTAATTTTAAAATACATACATTTTATTGATGGACGAAGCAACCTCTGGCCAAAACTCATCGATACTTGCATTCAACTTGTCCAATGCAAACGATTGAAGTTCAGATTGATCCTCTTCCAACAATGAGAGATAGTTAGCTACTGATGTTACACCCATATTCTACGATACTATAACTATATATATATATTTATAACAAAAAAAATACTACTTTGATTAAAAAAAAATAAAATATAAAAATAAAGGAATTATCCAAGAAATAAGATATCTAATTACAAAAATTTAAATAAACTAACAAAAAAATAGACAAAATAAACAAACTTATACTCTATTCTATGTAAATAATATTAAAAAGATAGAATATAAATATGTTAATATATTTATGATTGGTGATGATGATCAAAAAAGTGGGTTTAATAAAAAAAAACTAATAATGGTGAAGTTGAAAATGTTTGATTAAAAAAATTTTAAAATTAAAAAAATAAAATTTAAAAAAAATTAATTAAGTTTGTTGAAGATCATTTTTTTTTTTTGTAAAAATTGTTTGAAAGAATTAAATAAATATATAAATGATTAAACCAAACAAGACTCTGACCTATAGGTTTACTCAATGATGAAAATAATCTATATCTAAAAAAATACTAAAATAATTATATATTAATTTAATGTTTTTTTTTAAATATATTTTCTTTTAATAATTTTATAAAGTAGAATAAGTTAGTTGTGATCTTTCCTGATACAAATAGTATTCTAATCAAAAAAGAAATATGAATATCGTAAAAAAAATAAAAATAAAATTTTTTTTTAAAAAAAATAAAAAAAATAAAAAAAACCAAAATTAGATATTACACCATAGTTTTAATAAGATTGTTTCATTGTGCATTTGAAAATTATTATTAATAAATAATATTATTTTTTATTTTTAATATTTTATCAAAGTATTTTATTATCATCGATGTGGTATACTGATGAAGATGAGACTGTCTCTGAATTGTTAGATAATATCGAGAAAGAAGAAACAACATTAATCAAAAAGAAAGCATTTTACAACTCACATCAACAACAATTGATGCAGTTTTCACGTGGAACAAAGACACCATCACCTCCTTTAATAATAGCAAACAATAAACAACAACAACAACAAGAAGAACAACAATTAGATAATCATTTTAATAATAATAATAATAGAAAAATGAATAATAATGATGAAGATGAGATGAGAGTATCGGTAGAACGTATTGGTAGTGGTCCAATAGCTTTGAATTCCGATTCACATTCTCGATCACCAAGTCAGTCACCTTCGAATCATATGACTGCATCGAGCGATGCCATGTTTGTCATTGAGGACGACTCTACACCTTCGATGTCTACCAGCATCAATCTAAAGCTACCAAACTTTATATCATCAACTTCATCCAATGATAATCTACAGAAACCAACTGCTATCACACCTTCATCATCCAACAACAACAACAACAACAGCAACAACAACAACAACAACAGCAACAACAGCAACAACAACAGCAACAACAATAATAATAACAATACAGATGATACAGATGACAATCCACTAAAGAAAGCATCAACAATAGTAACTCCATTAAAGTTATCAAGTGATGATTTACTTTTAAATAATAATAATACCAATAGTAGTAGTAGTGGTGATAATAATAATAATAATAATAATAATAGAGATGACATATCAACTAGTACAACTACAACATCTACAACAGTAACAACAGCTACTCAATTAACATCATCGTCGTCATCATCAACTGATATCAATACTACTGGTATTTTAACAAGTGTTCTATCAACACATGATCATAATATATATGTTGGAAGGTTGGTCTTCTCAGAGTTTCTAAAGAAACATACATGCTACGATGTCATACCGATCAGTGGCAAGGTAGTGGTGCTGGACACCAAGCTTGTTGTCAAATCTGCGTTCTATGCGCTCGAAGAGAACGGCATAAAGTCGGCACCACTCTGGTCACCGGACCTGCAAGACTTTACTGGTATGATCACTGTTTCAGATTTCATCGATATTCTGCTGTATTACTATTACAAGCCAAAGTCGGATAACATTTTTCAAGACATGGGTATTCATCGTATCGAAACATTCTGGCGTGAGATCAACGTAGAACGTCCAAAGACACTGATCTACACAGAACCAGAGACTAACCTGTACGATGCAGCAACACTACTCCTACAATATCGAATTCACAGACTACCGGTTGTCGACAAGAAAGAAACCAATTCCATATTACATATTTTAACACACTCAAGAATTTTAGCATTTATGATGAAGAGTGTATGTTTTTAATGAATTCATTTATATCAATCAATCAACTTTATTATTAATATTAATTTGTTAACTTTTATTTTATTTGTTTAGTTACCAGATTTACCTACACCATTATTATCATGTACACTTGGATCACTTGGTATTGGTACTTTTGAAAAAGTTTGTACAGTACATACACATACTCCATTAATTAAGGTTTTAGAATTGTTGGCTGAAAAGAAGATCTCTGCTGTTCCAATCATTGATGAGAATGGAAAAGTAATTGATGTTTATTCAAAGAGTGATGTTACTGTATGTATATTTTAATTATTATAGTAGTATATCTTTTTTTTTTTTTTTTTTTTATTAATTATTTCAATCTACTACTTTTAGTTGATGGCAAAACAAGGTAATTTATCACCATCAGATTTAGATAAACCGGTTCATCAAGTTTTAACAACTTTTACAAAAGTAAGTTGGTTTTGTCGACATAGCATTATCTTAGAGCATCTAAATTATCATTTAACTAACTTGAATTCATTATTAATAGCTATGGCAAAGAGCAGAGCAAACATATACTTGTACCAAGAATGATAAACTCGGTGATGTAATTGAAAAGTGTATTAAAAAGAGAGTTCACAGATTGGTTTGTGTTGATTCCGCTAAGAAAGTAGAGGGTATACTGTCTCTAAGTGATATATTAAGTTTTTTATTAAATAAAAAATGATATCTATATTTATTATGTTTAATGATAATAATCAAAATCAATGTAAATATTGTATTGAGATGACGACGCTAATGATCTATGTGTTTCGTTTATGATGATCTACTATTGGTAATAGCAAGGGCTTTCTCTGAGCACTTTACAGTGTTCTCCCAGATGACTTTGCACTCGGCTTGCACTTCAGCCTTGAACTTTTCATCTTTCATATCGACGAGATTGATATTTACATTTTGCAATGCACCCCAGACTCCTAGCTCCAATGCCTTGACACCGATATCGAAATCAGACTTGGAGTTGATATTACAACACTCTGCCATCTTTAACATTGTTGGCCAAATGCTATTGGAGATTCTCATTGTATTCAATGGAATATTGACAACCTTCTTGAGTGCATTCAACACGGCTTGATCTCTTTGTGGTCCCTTGACAGACATCGATTCAACATATTCATTGAATCCTTTAGTATCTGCATCAATCATTGGAATCAAATCTTTCATTGCCCTTTTTAATAATAGCATTTGAAGTGAAATATTAACAAACGTTTGTATATTTTGTAAACTATATATTATTAAGATCTACTTACTTATCTAATGGTGGAATTAATTCTCTCATGGTGGAGTCGAGATCTTCAAACTTCTTTTTACCGTAGGTCATCCAACCAGCCATGGCACCAAGAGCAGATCCAAGAGCAGCAATGTTTGCTGCAACACTACCACCACCTGGAGCGGTAGTACGTGCACCAACGATCTCAATGAAGGAACGAACGGTCATTGATGCCAATGGTTCAGCTACCTTTAAGTCTTCCTGTACCATGTAGTCAATGATACGCTTCTTTGGGTCGAACGGACTGCACGCGCTCAAGCCGAGACGGTTGATGGCAAGTCTAACCTTTTGACCTTCATCGATGATGAACAAGTTCTCCTGTTTAATATAATAGTCAGCGGCCATCAAGATAGCATCCAATGGAACGAGTCCAACGATTTCCGAACCGGTAACGGCGAGGTTCAGCTCACGGGCATCCTTTGAACACTCTTCAAAGACGGTGTGAACGGCGGTCACCTTGTAGTTATCGAGATTCATTGAGACTTGTGCCATGTTGTATTCATCGACATACCATCCAATACCCTTGACCATCTTTAAACGACCTGGCTCCTTCTCGGAACGACCTGCTTCACGGACATTCAATGCAATACGATGTGCCTGTTCCTTTGTACCAAGAACATTGACATTGTAAGCAATCAAAAAGTTACGAGCACCAGTAACCGATGCACCGTAGCTTGGGATGAATTTTGCAGGTCCGAAATCTGGTGCCCACTTTGGATCCTTCAATTTCTCCTCGAGACCTTCGTATTCACCGTTTCTGATTTGTTTCAATTGCTTTCTGTAATCACGATTCGATGCTTCTTCATACAAGAAAATTGGTAATCCCAACTCGTCAGCACAACGCTTTCCAAATTGTTTGGCACACTCGATACAATCTTCCATGGTAACATCACGAACTGGTACAAATGGACAAACATCTATAATAATAATAATAGTCTAAATCAGTATGACTACTTTTTTTTTTTTTGATCGAATTTGTAGAACAGTTTGATCTACAAACAAAACACTTTACTTACCCAATGCACCCATACGTGGATGAGCACCTTGATGTTTGGTCATATCGATCAATAGGAATGCAACCTTTGTAGCATTGAAAGCACCGTTTACAATAGCTGTAGTATCACCAACAAAGGTTACAACAGTTCTATTTGTTGATTTACCTGGGTCGACATCCAACAAAGTACATCCCGGTGTTTCTTTGATGGCATTTGTGATTGCCTCAATAATCTTTGGGTCTCTACCCTCTGAGAAATTTGGTACACACTCAACCAATGGTTTTGACATTGTTCTTATTTATATATATGTATAATGAAAATACTGATTGCAAAAAAAAAAAAACAAATCAAATTTCAATTTAGTTTAAAATTTCCCACTTCAAAAAAAAAAAGTACGGACAGGTTAATATCAATACCTGCAATTTAAAAAACCCCTGAAATTCTGCAATATACAAAAAAATATCTTGGTTGATATAATTTATTACTAGATTTATGAATACTAATAAAACCATTATTTATAAAACCATTGTACCATTTGATAGTGAAGATATTAAAATTTTTTTTTTTTTTTTATATTAGACAATAAATAAAATAAAAGTAATAATTTTTTTTACGAAATAATACATTTTGATTTTTCTCTTTTTTCTTGCTTCTTTACTTTTCTATTTGCCATCTTGGTTATTCTTATGGCATCTTCTATAATATTTACATTCTGGTTGAGGAGTGCTGAGCATTCGACATAATGGATAGCACCAACTTTGGCAGCCATGGCTCGAGCCTGTTCCTCTGATACCAGTTCTTTTTGATTTGGATCGTTTCTCAAATCACTTCTTAGACCAACTAAGATACAGGTATAGTTGGTCTATAATGATTTACTTCATGTACCCACTATAAGAAAAAGAATAAAAAATTTAATAAAACACAACCAAGAAATATAAACAGTGAAATCTAAAACTAATTACTCTTTTCTCAGCATTCTCAAATGAAGCTAAAGATCCAATATTAAAGCAAACCAAGAACACTTTGCAGAATCTGTATAATCTTGGCCTTGGGGTAGTGTCAGCATTCTCTCCTTCAGCACTGGTATCCCATATTTTCAAAGCTCTTAGTCGCTTTTCAAATGTAATCTCTCTATGATAACCATCAAATACTTTCTATTTCCAAACAGTTAATAAATAAACAAATAAACAAAAATAAATAAATGATCCTTACAGGAACTTTTTCTGTTGTTGGGAATTTATTTCTTGCAAAAGTTAAAACGAAACTGGTTTTTCCAGTATCATCATCTCCTACAATTATAATTTTATATTCTTTTGCATTATTCATTGTTATTACTATTACAATTTTTAATTACAAACGACTGATAACTAAAAAAAAAGTAAACGTACCTATTTATTTAAATTTCCAACAAAATATCTAAAATAGATTTATCTTAAGATATTTTTTTTTTGTTTTTTTGACCGTTCACCCATTCCCAATTATTTTTGATTTACTTTTAGTTGCTTATACAATTTTGCACAAGAATTAAACAAGAATAATATTGTGGTAAGGTTATAGTGATCTTAATATTATTATTTATACATAGTGATTTACATAATTTGACAAACGATTTGATCTGATTTTTTGTTGTCTTTGGTGTTGTGGGTAGTATTTTTGTTTAGTAGCAATCTGCCAGTGCTCTGAATAGACTCTTCGAAAACTGAGACCAAACCTTCGAGTGTTAATGCCGAACACTCGAGATAGTTAATTGCACCGAGTTCTTGAGCTATTCTTGTTCCTTGGTCATGTGTGATCACTTGCTTATCATTTCTTTCAAACTCATTTCGTAAATCTATTTTAGTTCCTACCAAAATAAATGGTACGCTAGGTTGATGTTTGTTGACTTCCGGTATCCACTATTTTATAGTAATAATATTTAGTAATTAATATTAAATGTTTATCAGTAATCAATAACAACGATAAACTCTTAATAATTACCTTATTACTTATATTTTGTAAAGATTCAACAGAAATAACTGAAAAACAAAGAAGAAATACATTGGCGCCACTATATGATAATGGTCTAAGTAGATCATATTCTGCAGTACAAGCTGTATCCCATACACCTAACTTGATTTCATTACCATCTACAACTAGATGTTTATAATAGTTATCTACTATCACCTAATAATTAAAATAATAATTAAAAAAAAAACAGTAGGTGCATTATCTATCAAAATAACTAGTCAACTTACAGGTATATTTTCACTTGTGAATTGATCTTCTGAATATGATTTCAATAAACTAGTTTTACCAACCTTATCATCACCAATTAAACAACATTTAAACTCTGACAGTTCCATTGTAAAAATCTATAAATAAAAATGAGTTTAAAAAAAAAAATATAATGTTGATCTGATCACAAATAGTTAAGATTAAATTATTAAAAAAAAAATTAAATATTTTTTATTAATATTGTTATCTAGATAGATAAGTCTTTTTTTAACTATATTATATTAAATTGAAAAAAGGTGGTGGGATGAGAGACAGATACAATGGTTGATTGGAACCTTATACTTTTATCTCTCCGGAGTAATATTAGATGATTGATTATAAAGTTGCATAACCATTCTACTAATAATGTGAAGGGTTTGTTGTTGTTTTTTTTGTTTATAATTAACTACTTTGTTGTTAATATTAATATTTACTATCTAGTTGATTACATATATTTACACGCACTTATTATATTATTATTATTATTATATTATTATATTATATGTTAAGTATATAGTTTTTTTTTTTTCAAAGTGGGTTCAACTCATCATCGATAAGTGAAAAACTAAGTTGAGTTTTCTGATCGAGTGAATTTACAACCGGTGAAAGACTGAGAATAGAGATTGGCACTGACTTCCATTTGTGATCATCATCTCCGGATGGCAGTGGCTTATTATTCAATACGTTGTTGAGATTGTAATTACTCTTGCTATTAAACTCTGAGAAGAAATCGACATTCTTTGCTTTGATCATGTCTCTCTTCTGTTTATATTCATCAAAGTCACTTGCCTCTACATATCCAATACTATTATTACTATTACTACTGCTACTACCAATATCACTAATTCCCGATGAAGATAATGAAGAGGAAGATGATGATCCCTCTTCGCTGTCTTCATCTATTTTAATGGGAATGAATAAACTCTTCTTTAAAAACAGTGTATCATCTTTCCAAATCTTGTTCACTCTTTTTATATCCCCAACCTAAAAAATAATTTGCAAAAAACAAAAAAAAAAATCGAAAAAGAGATTGGTGGTTAGTGTTTGTTTGTGCAAGGTCTGCAAGTTTTATAAAGCATTTAAAATGTCATGTCAACAACAACACTTACTGTGGAACTGTATTTCAAAGCTAAACCTTGAAGTGTATCTTGTGATTGTAAAACATGCTCGATGTATCTAAAACCATCTGCAGGACTTTCAATATTTTTTGTTCTTAATTCTCTACTCATTTTTGATATATTATTTTACTTCTATATATATATAAATAATATCAATATCTGCTCTATAATAATATTTTCAAAAAGATAAAATATATTAATATTTAATGCTTTTCTAATTATTAATTGTTTTGAATAAAATTGAAAATTTAATTTTTATTAAACAAATTTTATATAAATCATTTTTTTATTATTAATAAAAAAATAACTAATAACCAGGTTGGCAGAAAATGCAAAAGAGGTAAATAGGTGAACACAACTTACAAAAAGAATATTAAATGAAAATGAATGATTATTATTGCAGTATAGTTTACACATATCAATATATATATATATATTTATTTGGTATTGGTTTTGTTATTTTTGTTGTTTTTTTTTTTGTTTTATTGGTTTATATTTGCAACCAACACAGTTGTTTGTTTCGAGATATGATGTGGGTGAAAGTTATGTGCTTGTTGTATATATTTATGTGAGTTGTGAGTAAATCTGTAACACATTATTGATTATTTGTTGCAAAAGAAGAATTCTTATCGTTCATGATTGGTTGTTGTTTGTTTATTTGTTTGCTGCTTGCTTATTTATAAAAATTGTCGTTTTGTTACAGTAATTAATTTTTGGTTAAATTATTTATCTGTCTGATTGACCGATGCTTAAAAATAAAATAAAACAAAACTCTAATTTGTTATTGCGGTTATTTGCAGCGCAGCAATAAGATTTTCAATTATTATTTATTATTTATTTATTTAATAATCTATTGTCTAATGTCAAAAACTGATTTCTAATTTGGATAATATCTATATTTCAATTACTTTTTTGATATCTTATCTGTTGATTTTACTTTTTGATTATTATTTTTAATGGTTTTTAACTTTTTTTTTCTACAACTTGTTCAATTCAAAATTTTTGATATATTACCCCTAATTTAGTAAAACTAAAAGAATTAACACTTGGCTCTCTTTCTCGATATCCTCGTTTAAATTCATATATTAAAAAAAAAAAAAAATAGAAAAATAAAAAATTCAGTCGAAAAGTTGAAAAATTTAAACACCCCCAGGACCTTGTTTAATGTTGTTTTGCAATCAAACGTATACTCCTATTTTTTAAGATCAGGATTTTACATAAAAGATCCACCAGGATGGAATTGAAAAAAAAAAATAAAAAGAAATAATAATTGTGAAAAAAAAAAACATTTGGTATAAAGTAAATGTATATCTATTTTAATATTCTTCGGGAGCAGATCTTCTTGTTCTAGGTAAATTAAGTTTAGATTTGCTTGATACCTTCTTACGTCTCTTCTCCATGTATTTATCCAATTGTTTCTTTTCTTTAAGTTGTTTAAATTTATCTTTGATTTCAAGATCTTTCAGTGCAGCTATAGAATTATTATTATTATCATAGTTGAAATGAATGAGTTAGTTAACATAGAACCTTTGAACCAATAAGTTTAATATATATATAAATCGATATTTACATTGTTTCAAATAGAATGGTTTCTTTCCTTGTCTAACATTTTCAACTTCTTGTTTCTGCCATTCCTCCTTTAGTTTACGACGTTTGTCTTGTAGGTCTTGAGTTGCCAGCTTTGAACGTTTCGATTGAATTTCACGTGTTATTCTTGCTTGGAGGTCAAAATCTGTTGTCTCTTTGAGACGTTCCGACAGTTTATTGATATCTTTTTTCACAATGTCGTCGAGGAATCCGTACTTCTCACGATACAACTTTTCATCAAATTTACCAGCTAGACTATCAAATCTTGGATCACGAGCTACCATCTTCTTTACATTGACCACCTGCTTATATCTTGATACTGGTACTTTAGCTGTGGTTTCTAATGGTCTAAAATATATATATAATCGAATAGTAAGTTAATAAAGGTACTAACATTATTCAAGTATAAATACATACGCATCTTTATCTTCTCTTTTACCGAATCTACTTGAAAGTTTTAGTGCTTTTGGTATAGGTTGATTCTTACTCTTGTTGTAGAGTTCTCTTTCTTGTTGTCGTCTCTCTTGTGCTTCTTTTTGTTTTTGGAGATTCAATTGTTGTTGTGCTTTCTCTGACTGTTTTTGTTTCATATCGATCAACATTCCAAAAGGTACTGCTTCCAATTCTTTCTTTATCAGTTCTTCTGTATTTTCATCTTCATCTTCGTATTGATCATACTCCTCTTCTTCATTTTCCTCTTCTTCTATTTCTTCTTGTTCATAGTAATCATCGTCGTCGTCAACATCTTGATATCTTTTATTATTATATCTTCCTTTATAACTCATTTTACAAATATAATTTATATTATATTAAAATAATAAATAAAAAAAATTAAAAAAAATATTTTTCATGTAAAAAAACGAACGATTCAATTAAAAATAAAAAAATAAATCATATATGTGTTCTGTACCATTTAAATAAACACATTGTGTCTCCTAAGCTAAATCATAACATTTCATCATAGAATTATTGTAATTTCACATGGTTATTTATTAATGTTTGAATTAATCTTTACATCAATTGACAAAAAAAAAAAAAAAAAAAAAAGTAAATTAATTTATAATTATATTACTACAGTCAATCTGCTATTTTGGTCCACTAAATGATAAACAAAAAAAAAGAGATTATCTAAATGACCATAACACCAAATCAACTACATTCAATGATAGTACCACTGTTGTTAAAAACTTGTTTTTGTTTTCACTAAAACACACAAACAACCAAAATGAAAATATAAAAATACATTGCTCTTTACTAATAATTTGGATCATATTATATTATTATATGTAGTGTATCGGTTAAATATAATTAAGGACCAAATACAATAATTATAAAACACACTGAAAAAAAAAAAAAAATAACTCTTTTCACACATTTTCAACACCATTTATCAATCATTCATCATATGCGACTAGGTAAATGAAAAAGTGGATTGTAAGTTTACTTTATTATTGTTGTTTGTGCTTCGATGTAATAATATTTCATTGTTTGTGGTTGGTTTTTAAATAGAAAACAATAAATTAGTAATGATGTTAACAACTTTTATACACATGAGTATAAAAGGTCAGTTGTTGATTTGTTGATAGGTATTGGGGAGTATGATGTTATAGTGTTACAATGAATGTTCATTTTATCGCAGTATGAAATTACAGAATGAAAAATGATGGTTCTACAGAAGTTAATGCTATATCATATGCAACTGAAGTAAAAAACCTATTTAAGAGTCATCCTCTCTTTCTTTTCTTATCATTAGTCACAGATCTTGGTTCACATTAATATAAAAACAAAAAAAAAGAGTAAGTATTAGAAATAAATATAAACAATTTGTTAAATTCTAAAAAAACTAATAATAGTTTCTATTTTTTTTTCTAAAATCTTTTTCTTTAGAATAATAAATATGAATATCAAAATAATCATAACCATTTTGGTGGTGTTGTTGGGCTTATCAATGGTACATGCTAGCAGAGAGTTGCTTACCGAATGTCACAGAGCATGTGTACAAGGTGTAGTCCATGGTTGGTGTAGCAACAAATACAAGATTGATCCGGTCAAATCAGAATGTGTTGCATTTGCCGATAAAATTGAGTTCAACTCAGACTATGACTGTTTCACTTGCTGTCAAAAGTGGTACGCCGATCATCTAGTTTAAACGAGTTCTAAATCCATTGAAGAGCTCCAAAAATTATGATGCTATAAAAAAAAGATATAAAAAAGTTAAATAAATCCAAAAAGAATTTTAAATTTATTTCAAAAAAAAAGAAAAGTTATAATTAATCAATTGATGTTTGTTGCCTTATTTATTTGATAATTAATTTCTGTTGTATTCACCAAATTTCGATAGATATTGTGAGATGGTTAGAGGTGGTGGAATACCGATTTTGGAGACTGGGAAATAGTTTCCACCCAATGCCAAGATGGCAGAGAGAGCAACTATACCTGTGACTCCATATACACCATACCAGTAGGATTTGCTCTTTACTTCATTTACCTTGTAGTCGTGACTTCTCTTGATGTAACGATTGTAGATACGGTTGTAGGAGAATGCAGTATGATACATTAGAGCGTGGAAGAATGAACCGTAATATGGGTAGAAATAATATGGGAAATTAATCAAGGTGTAATGCACAGATTTGAAACCAGAGCTAAATTGCTTGTCGAGCAATACGTATCCTCTGGTGGCAAAGACGTGACCACCAATGAAGACAGAGAGAATCAATCCCGATGCTTGGAACAATCCGTAGGGTGTTGGAACACGGTTGACAAACTTGGAGAGCCAGCTCTTCTTCTCTCCACTTGGATCTACATCCATCATCTCAATCACTGGAACCGATGGATCACGTTTGTAAAAGAGAATTCCATTCACAACGATATGAGTACCGATGGCACCAATTATGATTGGTTCTATAAACTTGTTTTGATAGAACTGTCTGAATAGGTCACGCAGACCAGTGAAACACAATTCACCTAGATGGCTACCTAGCACCATTACAATATGAAGTTGTGAGAATGTTGAAATGACAACTCCACTTGCAGCTTGCCATTTCTTTAGGTTATCAATCGAGAATATCTTTTTAACTTTATCAATAAATGATACCGATGTGTTTATGTTTTTATTACTATTGCTATTGTCTACTTCTGACATTGTTATTTAAATTGTATATATTAATTAAAAAAAAGATTAGATTTTTGGTGTTAAATTGACTAAATTGATAGTTTATTTATAGATTTTTTAGATTCAAATAAGTTTAGTTAATTTTATTTTAAATTTCATTATTACGTGTATTCAAAAAAAATCACAGCTCCACCAAAAAAAAAAAAGTTGGTGCGCAATGACCATTCAAATGCCGAAAGGTTTTTTTTTTTTTTTCATAATGAACCTTGGGTTACAGTTGTTGTTCATCAATCTAATCAAATCAAACATTAAAAGAATCTAAATAAAAAAATAAATAAAAAAAAACAAGTTATATCATCATTTAACTTGTCAATGTCGACATTTTTTGAAATCTATCGCCTGAACCATTTTAAGACGATCTACAAAAAAGTTATTTGTACAACAAATTTTTACATTCACCAGTAAATAATTACAAATATCAATATTAAATAATTCACATTTTTCTTTACTTCTTTTATAACAATGACTTCAATAGATAATATAAGAAGAGAACTTTAGGACCTAAAGATTAAATATTAAAATTCTAGAGCGAGTGTGCACAATGTAATTAAACTATAAACTCTAAATTTGTAGAGTGGATTCTGTAATTTCCAAGAATTTATAATAATACATTCACTTGAATATTGAAGAAGCTCTAATCAATAATGATTTAAAACGCTTTAGAATCCCAAATTATAAAAAGAAAAAAAATAAATATTTTTATTATTGTTGTACTTCTAACCTATTAATAAATGATTATTCTTGGTATTTTAGGGTAAAAGTATCAAGATATATCAATTGAAATCTACAGTTGTTGTTTATTCTGATCTGAACAACAATGAAATTTATTACCAACAAATTTACAACTTTGAATTATTTCAACATGTTTGCATGGTATCCTTTTTTTTCAAGATGGAATCAAGAATGGTCGTTGCAAAAACTAAAATAATATCTGATTAGATTCTTAAAGATATTTCAGTTTTTTACGGTTACGGTGCTGGAGAATTGATATAAAAGAGATCATTGATCTGTTTGAATTTTCGTCAAATCATTTTTAGTTTAATATAGAGAATGTTGAAATTATACACAATTTGTTTAGTTTTAGTATTGGTTTTGGTTGTTGCTAATGCAACCAATTCCAACAAACACACAGAATCGATCTTCAAAGATAAAATTACAATCACACCAATGACCGATTGTAGCACTATCGAAGGATTAGGTTATGTTGTTCCAGTTCGCGAGTGTTTCCACTTCCAGCCAATGTACTATGTCTATATCGACTTTATCGAGTCCAGCGGTTACAAAGCAGTCAACATCAGTTACTACACCGATAGCAAATGCAGTGCTTCGCAAATCTACGATAGTTACGACTACGATATCAATCAGTGTTTGTTGATCAATGCATTCAATGAGTACACAGTCGGTTCGATCACAGTCGGTGAGCACTACCCCGAGAATGCAGTTCGTTTCAGCTTCTACTACGAGTATGAAACCGCCGACAAATGCAAAGGTAAATCGTTTGATTTGTTCTACACCAACAACTATCAAATCTACGATAAACTCTACCAATGTATCGATAATAAACCAGTGATCTCCCAATGCGAATATGAGCAACCAAACAATTGTACTGTCATTCCATACTCTGAGAATCAATGTATGACCGAGAACAACGGTGGACCTGGTAAGCTATTTAAAATTATTTCAAAAAATATATATATAATTTTTTTTTAACATAACTAACTAATAATCATAATATTTAATAGGTATTTATTCATGTAAGAAACCATGGTTTTAAATAATTAAAAATAAATAAAACATTTTTTAATATTATATCAAAATTATTCGTTTTTTTGTATTTTAAAAAAAATAATTTTTGATCAGACTGATCGTTTAAAGTCACTTTATGTTTTGACTATTCAAAGAAAGTAACACCTCACCTTTCCGATATAAATACAAAATGATATTGCTATTTGGAAAGGATTGTATAAAGAATGGTTTAAAATATAAATTGTCTTCATCTTTTTTGTTTATTAACAATGGCAGTAGTAGTAAATCATTAAATTATCATAATAATTTATTAAATCATCATAATAGTTTCTGTACACTCAATGGTTATACTATTAATAATAATATTTTAAATAGCGTTGATTCATTATTAAAAATAAACAACAACAATAATAATAACAATATAGATAGTAGTAGTAATAGAAATGTAAATAAAAATAAAAATAAAGGGAATGATCAAAGAAAATATCCTTTTCATCCTTATATTATAAGAATAGCTGCTGATGATGATGCAGATTTCAGTAAGAATAATGATAAAAGAGAATATCCAGATATAAATGATTCTGCACTTTATAGAAGACGACACATTCTATTAGAAACAGAGAAAGGTTTACAAAGAGATGTTACACCTGATCAAATGGCATTCATCTATCTCTATGAATTGAAAAGACATTCAGAAAAAGGTTTAACATTCAATACAGAGTATCTATCGTTTATAACATACCTCTTCCATACATACATATCATCAAAATAATTAACACTTCTTTATATTTGCTTATAGTTACTTGCGTAAATTAAAGAATATTAGAAAGTTGGATATTAAAACTGTTGAATCTATTGTAAATTGTTTGATAGATATTAAATGTTTTGATACTAAAGTAATGGAAGTCTTAATGAGTTACTATATGGAGTTGGAAAATGGTGGTGGTGGTTTGGACAAAGCATTACAACTCTGGTATAGAATAAGGTCAAATATCGATGTGAAATTCCATTCTGTGTATATACGTATTCTTGCAGTGGGCTTACACGCAACAGGTGATACCCATATTTTGAATAGTTTGATAAAAGAGTCTAATCTAGATAGTGATATGATACATAGAATCAATATTGTACTACCAACTACTACATTTTCAACAACAACAACAACAACACATACATTATTATCATCAACAACAACAACAATAATAGAAGATACCAATATTCAACTGGCACATTTTAATCAATTGCTATTATCATCTATCAAACGTAAAGACTATAGCGATGCACTGTATATATTCGAATCAAATATCAATGGTAGTTTGAAACCAAATGATATCACATATAGACATATCATTAGGATTCTCATAGATGACCGAAGGAATGACGATGTCATTGTAGATTCAAAAGATAAAGATAAACTGGTTGCATATTTAGATGGAATATTGGAATGTGAACAGGTGTTGCCACGGTTCTCTTCATTCCGTAGAAAGGAGCTGACGTCACTGCTAGAATATTATGCACAGACAAACAACAGCAATCTTCTAGAAACATTGATTAATGTTTATGAACAACGTTTTGAAGAGCGTGCTCTGTTGCGTCACTATCAAAAGTTGGTGGAACTACTCGTTCTGGATGTGTCCCGCTTCACTGCGTTGGTAGATCGGCTGTTGGCGTTGAAGTACTTCAACATCGAGATTCTCAACTGTTGCCTGAAGCATGTTGCGCTTGCCAACGATCTAGCAGTGTTCAACCACATCTATCGACTACTGCCGAGCCTCTATCTCAGTCCGAACGATTCGACACATATCCTCGTTGCAAAGTACTATGCATTGGAAGGTCACCACAGTCAACTCACCGATTACTTGATGAACGTCAATATGATGACGCAAGTTGCTCTAATCCTTCAGCAAATACATTTGGTTGACACCAACAATATAAATGACCGACTGAAATTCTACAACGATAGATATCAAATACCAAATAACGTACAGATGTTGGCACAGTGGAATAATTTCGTCGATCATTTATATTCTGATACCACCACAACAACCGAGGAAAAACAATCAAAATTAAAAACATATATAAAATCATTATCTTTAAAAAATAAATAAAATTATCATGATTAATTAGAACTTGATTAATTAATATTACAATCTTTTTTCAGTTTTTTGTTTGTTTTTTAGTTTCTAAAAAATTTTGTGTAAAATGGGTTTTAGTTTTTATTATCATAAACAAACTATTGAAAAACTGGTACAAAAAAAAACAAAAAAAAAAAGTAAATAGAATAAGATATACCCCCCATAATTAATCCCAACTTTTATTTATTCTCCACAAAAGATGAATAGATGTGTAAAGTCTCAAAAGTGATTCTAAAGTTCTCGGTTTTTTTGTTGGGCTACAGATGATAAAGTAGATTAGTTGTTTTGAAGGAATTCGAAGCAATCTCTATTCAAATCATTCTCATTGACACTTTAAAAATAGAATAGAGTTATGTGTTGAATTGATTTTTTGTCTTTTTTTTTTAAAACTTTAAAAAGTTGTGAGGTTCCAATATTTTTTTTTTTTTAATCAGCTGATTAATTTTATCTTGATGGGTTATCAAATGGTTTCGACCGCCAAAAAATCCTGAAAAAAATAAACAACAATTTTTTTACAGTCATTAAAAACATGATATAACCACAGTGGTTCATTAATGTCTATTAAATCATAAAGATTTGGTGGGTTGTATTACCTGCAAAAAAGGTCCTTAAGGAAAGACACACGGTTCGATTGATGATTGTAGTTTTTCCCGATCGAGCAATTCTTGGGTATACTACATTCATATATGTGGAGGTGCAAGGCGTAAGTAATATCGTACAGAGAGTCAGAAAGTCTGATATTGAACCATCGGGTTAGGTTTTAGTTAGTTATCCTCTGTTGTGGAAAGTAATCTTTGACCAGTGCATCAACAATGTAATTCTTGTAAATGTGGTGGCGTATCGTGAATCCTCCAATCGAATTGATTGGTTTGGAACACAACAGAGTTATTAGAATTCCAGTAAATATCTTTTTTAGTTACCTATACGGTCTCTTTATAAATGAACGAATTCGTTTCATTTTATCATATTCATATTTGTAAACAATTAATAAATACAGTAATAATATGTATAAACCAATTCTATTTCTTTTAGCTTTGGTTGCTTCGCTTGGTGTCCAAGCGTATCCAACCACTTCGCCAGCTCCAATCTGTGCTAGCAACATTTGGAATCAAGGTCCAGCTACTCCACCACCAGGAGCCATCGTAGTTCCAGCTGGAAGCAACTCTGGCTTCTACTTTACCACCAACAATGCTGTCTATTGGTTCGCCCCAGGTGTCCATTACTTCACTCAACACATCTATGCCAACATTATTCCAGGTAACTACTCCACCTACATCGGTGCCCCAGGTGCCATTCTCGATGGTAACAACACCAATTTGTATGCCTTCACTCAACCATCGCACCATGTCACCGTAAGATATCTTGAGATCAGAAACTTTGGTTTGGGTGCCACCAACAACGATGAGGGTACCGTCAATCATGATTCCGGTGAATACTGGACTGTCGAATACAACTACATTCATCACAACGATGGTGCTGGTGTTTTCATGGGTTCGCAATCCGTTACCAGATTCAACTGTCTTGCTTACAACGGTCAATATGGTTTCAGCTCTTACGATGTCAATGGAATTCACAATGTCGTCCTCGAAAACAATGAAGTCGTTGGAAACAATCAAGATGACTGGGAGACTCGTCGTAAAGGTTGTGGTTGCACTGGTGGTGGTAAGTTCTGGGATTCCAAGGGTGCCGTCGTCCGTAACAATTGGGTCCATGACAATCTTGGTCCAGGTCTTTGGGCTGATCACAACAACGCAAACTTTACCTTTGAGAATAATTTGATCGAGAACAACCAAGGTATGGGTATTTTCTATGAAGTCAGCTTCAATTTCATCATCAGAAATAACACCTTTAGACGTAATTCCATCGTCAACGGTCTTGCTCGTCAAGCCAGTGGTAACGCATTCCCAGGTATTTATTAATTCAAATTTCAAATAACCACATTACACAACTGACCATCTAACCAACCATTTTTTTATTAGAGGGTGCCATCTATATCTCTGAATCTGGTGGTGACTCACGTGCTCCAGGTCCAGCACAAAGTGAAATCGTTGGAAATCTCTTTGATAACAATTGGGATGGTGTAGTTCTATGGGAAAATGCCGACCGTTTCTGTCGTCCAAACGAAACCTTTGATACTACCAATGGATGTCCATGGTTCAATCGTACCTGGGGAGAGCGTTACAAGACTCAAAACATCAAAGTTCATCTCAACGAATTCTCTTTCAATGCCTCCCAAATCGGATGTACCGATCTTTACTATTGTGGTCGTAACACCATCTTCTCCAACTGGGGATCATGGCCAGCCAACTCACCATACAAGGGAACTGTCATTCAACAAGCCATCACCTTTAACCAAAACAATGTCTTTGTCAACAACACCTACAATGGTCCATGGAACTTCCTAACCAAATCGATGGACAACAACATCAACTATGCCACCTGGCGTGCTGCACCATACAACCAAGATGTCGGAAGTACCTACTCCTCGCCAATTGGAACACCATTGCCAACATCAACTCCAACCAGTACTCCAACACCAACCTCCACCCCAACTCCAACTGGTCCAGTCGCCAACTACCTCGATGCCGACACATCCACCGGTGAAGGATCCGTCGGTAAATGGTCTACCTGGTACTCTGCAGATGTTCTCCAATCCAACATTGCCAAGAGCGGATCCCACAGTATCCAAATCAATGTTACCAATTCATGGGGATACGGTGTCATCCTTTCCAACTACCCAGGTTTCGCCACCACCCCAGGACCCAAGGTTGTCAGCTTCTGGTCAAGACTTGTCCAAAACACCGGTACCTCTGCTGTCACTGTCACTGTCACCGTCCAATGGTTCACCAGCGCTTCAGCATTGCTCGACACTCAAACCATCACCTTGACACCAGTAACCACCACCTGGACTCAAGTATCGTCGACTCTTACAGCACCAGCTACCACTGCCTACGTTCTTCTCAAGCTCACCGGTCCAAATATCGCTGGAACATCTTACCTTTTGGATGACGTTGTCGTAGGAGATCAAATCTAATCCAAATAAAATTGATTCAAATAAATTTATCAATCATTCTAATTATTTATAACATTTAAACATTTTATTTTGTGTTTTATTTATTTTTTAAATTTTAATTTAACAAAAGCTGATAAAAAGAATGTTATTGTAATGATTGATATAAATAGAATTTGGTTTGTAAATAAAAGCTCTTCAACTATTGCAGCTATAAAATAACCTAATGAAAAAGGTAATATCGATTTCGTTACCCACACAAACATGATCGGTTTTAATCCAGTGGGTCTAAAAATAATACCAAGCAGTAGTAATAATGAAGAGTAGAATAGTGTTCCTAATAGACACTGCCACAAAGATGGCCATGAAACTATATTAAAAACTAACTTTACTAAACATGTTGCACAACCAAATGAAATGTGTATCAACACAATACTAACTATATTATCCTAACAAAAAAAAAGAAAATAAAAGATAAATAAGTTATTTAAACTCAAAATGATTACTCTTTTGATATTAATACTTTTAAAAATTCTAAAACATGTTGATCGTTATTTGTTTTATATCTTTTCGATGACATTTTTAATGAATAAGAGATAATTGGTGGCATTCACTTTTTTTTCCTTGGAAATCGTTTGGAATTATTTTTATTTTTTATCTTTTTAAAATATATAATCAAAAGATACAATAGTATAAAGAATAGATGAGACTATTGTAATCAAAATTTACTAAAATAACTGTTACTATTTGAGAATTAGCACAGGCCACAAGCTATTCTATTAGCTTGTGGCCTTCATTGATTTCAAACAACGTCTACCAGGTTGTAATCAATTCATACGCAACTGTGGTAATCATTTCAATCCCTCAAATGAAAATGCTTGTTATTCCAAGAACACGTCGATTTTCTTGGATATCGAGTTAATCAAGATGGTTCTAGAGCGAATTGACATGTTTGAAAAGACTAAAGCCATTATCGACTATCCGGAGCCAAATACCACTGTGTTAGTTCTCATAGCAAAATATTTTAGTATAATTAATTCAGTAAAAATTATCTATTAATAAACCGATTGTTGATCGACTTTAAAAATTTTTAAAAAATTATATATATATATATTTTATATCTTATGTGTTTTATTACTTTCTTTTCTTCAACTGTGATGACTGACTTGATGATGAAGATGAAGATGATGTTGTTGGTGTTGGTTTTGTTGGCATCGATTTATTCTGTAGTTTATAGAGATAACGTTGCTCTACGTTATCCATAAGTGATTCATGTTGAATGAGTTCGATGTTCTCACGCTCCGATGTATAGAGTTGATGTACTGGTGTCTGTTGTGGTGGTAAACCTTGTTCGACAGTAGATTGTAAGAGTTGTTCGTTGAGGATCGGTCTCTCTTGTAGTAGCAGTGAGTTGATACCTTCGAGACCGAACCAACAAAGGAAATACCAACTGAGTGAACTTACATAGGAGACATCGAGTGACGACAACTCAATGCCACGCTGCAGAAAAGTCTTGAAACGAATAGTTAGAGGAAAGAATGGAATCTTGACCGCTACGAAACCAGAGAAGAAATGATTGACCCATGTCATCAAACCGATCTGTGGAACCACATTGACAATGTTACCCTTCAACATATCTGTCATACCGGATTGATCTTTGAACGCATTACCCAATGCACCCATTGGATTGCTTGGTGCATTATTCTCTTTCAATGCAAATAATCCTGATTCCTATAGAAATGAAAATGAATTATTACTAATCTAATCTAACAATAATCTATGTAAATTAAACTATTTACTTTGTTTGTAAAATAAGCTTTTCTCATATTAAATGAAAATGATGGTATTCTATTATAGTTTGCTGCTAATCTTCTTGCTCTCATTAATGTTTGTCTAAAATCAAATATATAATGATCATTAACAATTAGTGAATAAAAAGTACATAATTATATAAACACATACACTTCCATTACATTCTGTAGATTTTGTTTTCTTTCAGTTTGAGACATCAAACCTGCTATATTACTCTTTAAAGCACTAACTATAAACAATACAAAAAGAATAGGTATCACTACCCAATTTCTAATAGATGTATCTAAAACAATTGTTTCTTCAATCATCTTTATTTATATTTTAATATATATATATATCTAATAAGTATGTTTAATAAAATAGTTTTAAAAAAAAAAAAACAAAAATTTTTCATTTTAAAAAAAAATTGTTTGTTTATTAAAATTTTGAAGATCATTGATTGATAATTATTAATATTATTTTTTTTGTTAACATTCAACGTCTGGTTGGGAGGTTGGGAGTGCAGCTTGGAATTCTGGTATTTCAGCTAATGAGTTGTTGATACGCACTACATTGGGATATGGTGTGAGATCTACATTGAAACGATGGGCATTGAATACTTGAGCGGGCAAGAGGAGATCGGCGAACGTGATGGTGTCACCGAAACAATACTTGCCACTGTGCTTCTCGAGTAGCTTTTCGAGTCCGTTGAATCCGTTGGCAATCCAAGTGGCTGCCCAAACCTGTTTATTCTTATCGTCACCGGTCAACTCTGCAACCTTGTTGATAACCTTCAGGTTTTGCAGTGGTTGGATATCACTTCCGATGATTTGCATCATCTGACGTACGACTGCACGGTCTTGTGGCTTCGATGGAAGCAAAGCTGGTTCTGGTCTAGTCTCTTCGAGATACTCTAAAATGGCCAATGATTGTCCCAATACATTACCATCGATAATTAATGTTGGTACCTTTATTTAATAATTATTAATATACAAGTACAAATAGGATGATAATCTATTCCAACTTACAATCTTCATTGGGTTCAACTTTGTATATTCTTCAGTGGTTTGATCCTTCTTTACCAAGTGGACTGCTCTATATTCATAATCGATCTTCTTCAGTGCAAGAGCAACTCTAACTCTCCATGAACATGAAGATCTCCAATAACTATATAAAATTGTATTTGTTGGTATTTCGCTTGACATTTTCTTTAATAATAACTTTTTTTACAAAAATAAATATATAATTTATTTAACTATAGTCTAAATTTAATTTCAGTTTAAAATGATAACACTTTGTTCAAACTTTCAATTTATTTTTCTGCTGAAATTTACAAATAAAAACAAAAAAAACTGGAGTTCTGTCCGATGCTTCCATGCATTCCATTATCAAAAACACACCCATTTTTTTGTTATTCTGCAAATCAAAACAATATTTTGTTGTAGATTTTATTTTGACTTACGTAAGATATTTATTATTGGAAGCCAGCAAATATTCATTAATTATAAAAAATATTATTTATTGTTAAACAAACAACTGTTTGGACTTAAACTAAAATAGTTATGTTACTTGTCAACATCTGGTTGAGCAGATGGCTTTGTTTGTTTGAATTCATTCAGATCGTTGAGTGTTTTGTTAATACGTAAGATATTGGGAAAAGGTGAGAGGTCAACTTTGAACTTATTGGCATTGTTTACTTGTGCCGGTAAAAGAAGATCGGCAAGAGTGACACTGTCACCGAAACAATAGGTTCCACTGTGTTTCTCTAGTAGTCGCTCAAGTCCTTCGAAACCGTTGGTGATCCACATCGCTGCCCAAATCTGCTTGTTCTCCTCATTACCGGTCAACTCTGCAACCTTGTTGATCACCTTACGATTCTGAAGAGGCTGTATATCGCTACCGATGATTTGCATCATCTGACGAACTGTTGCTCTATCTTGCGGTTTCGATGGCAGCAATGGAGGATGTGGTCTAGTCTCTTCGAGATACTCTAATATCGCCAACGATTGTCCAAGTACTTGATTATCAATCACCAGTGTCGGCACAGATTTCATCGGATTGATTTTCGTATATTCATTTGATGATTGTACATTCTTTATTAAATCGATTGCTCTATATTCATAATCGATCTTTTTAAAAGCAAGAGCTGCTCTAACTCTCCACGAACATGAAGATCTCCAATAACTATATAAAACTATATTTTTTGACATGTTATAACAAAAAAAAAAAAAAAGAAATAACAAAGTTGTTTACAACACATTAAGTAATATAAAAAAAAAAAAAAAAAACAAAAAAAAAACTTCCATTGCGACCATCATTAATACATTCAAATAAATATATACAGATAATACAATTAATATTTATTTAACAATATTTTATATTAATTGGTTGTAAAAAGAAAACTCTTTATTTTATATTATAATGATTGTTTTTTATTCTTCATAATTATATTATCATCATTTCCTATAAAAACAATATTTGTATTTGAGGTTTTTAATTTTATTTTAATAAAGGCAAGATAATAAATTATATCTTTGGTGGTTCGTAATTTTGTTTTTGTTGTTGTTGTTATTTTTAAAAAGGTTTAACTTCTTTTGATCGTTTCTCCGCTTCACGAATCTCCATCATCATGGTAATACCGCAATACAACCAAACATAAGAAAATACGAAAGCACTGAGACCACCCTCCGAGAAGAATGCATTCTTTACAAATAGAATACTGTTTTCGAATCCATGAAGAATTGCAAGATTGGCAATCATCAACAAGAAAATATTGAATGTACCTGCTACTGCAACAATATATCTCCAATACCATTGTTTTCTAAGTGATAATCTCTGTTGTTTTGAATATAATTAGCGGTTAATGAAAATAAAAATTAACTAATTAACAAAAATAATAACAAAAAAAAAAAAAAAAAAACATACTCTTGGTGAATAGAAATAAAACATTATACCAATTTCAATTGTAAAGAATACACAGTTGAGTAATGCCCAGGCAACCCAACTCCACCAGAGATCATGCCAGAGTCCGATGAAGAAGAAGATGAGCCAGATGGTGAGGTGCTGTGTCTTCTTACCACCGAGTGGGATGTAGAGGTAACGAACGGTCCACTTGTTGAAACTACCGTGCCATGATCTCCAGAATCCAGTGAAAGTGTAGTTGTTGTTGACACAACGATTCATGTTCTCCGGTGTGTCGATACCGTCGAACAAAGCAAACAGTCGGAACACTCTCCAGATGATCAGGAATTTCACGTACATAAAGTTCAACACGAGATAGCCGACCAGTGCAACCTCGGGTCCGCGGAATGTCATCCAGACATCGGACTGATCGAACGAGTAGTAGTAGCAGTAGTGCAGGGCAATCTCAAGTCCGAGGAAAACCAAGAGAATCTTGATCGATGCAGCAACGAGCTGCTTGATAGTGTAGGTCTTCTGTGGTTGGTAGACTTGCGCGATGAAAGCATTGAACGAAGCGATCGGACCGGCTATATACAACGGGATGTAAAAGATGTACGCGAGAAAGTGTGGCAGTGAGTAGTGGTCGGCTGGCTGATGACGTTCCTGTGCAATGAAGTAGGCGTTCTTTCCCTTGAGTTCGGGAACGGCACGCTTCACTCGCATCCAGTGATAGTCGTGGTTGTAACTGATGAAACGAAGCATCGATACCTTAAAGTAGGTCTCCCACGAGAGGAATCCGTGGTAGCTATCTAGAATGGGACCATACACACCGAGATGTGAGACCGACGAGAATCTATAACCGGAATAGTAGTAACTAGTCCAGAGAATGAACAAATTGAATACCCAAGTTGCCAGCGACAAAAACTTTGACTTGGCAAACACTCTACTAATGGTGAAATTTATCATGGCGATTGCCAACACAATGAAACTAGATGATCCATGTACGAATATCAAGAATCCCATTGAAACTACATTATAAAATAATAATCTTTTTGATACATCATCCTATGATTTTTTTGATTAATATTAGCATTGCATTAACAATGTTTTGATTTGGTTTGTTATTTTTAATTATATATATATATATATACATACTGGAAAAGATGATCTAATGAAAGAACTGATTCCAACAAATATTGATAGACCAATCGATAACAATGGGAAGTTCTCTCTCCAAATTCTATATTGTGTATCGGATAGATCTTGTTTTCTACCCATAAACCATCCATCTACAATTCCATTGTTTGACTTTATACCTAGATTGTATTCTATATATATAATTGTTGTTTGTTTGTTTGTTAGTTTTTGTTTTTGATACTATTACTACTACTTTTTGACGAAATGGGATATGTAGGAGATGTAGTCGGTGTAATCTTACCATTGGAAGTATTATACATCAATGAAAGACATAGATAGTATCCAACTACAATGATGATATAATAGATGAAATATTCTACAGTGAACCAACGTGATGGCTGTGCAGGATCTTCTACATAGACAACTTTTTTCTCTTGATTCGATTCGTCATCGTGATTCATCTTGTTTGCATTGGTTCGCTTGCTACTGCTTCCTCCGACTCCACCCAACGTAGGTGAAACAGTTGTCATATTCTTTCTTACTTTATAAAAAACAACTAATAATACAACAACAACAATAAAGAATTCAAACTTTATCAATTTTTTTTTTTAAAAATATATATAATTAAATTGTGTTGATAATGATCATACCACACACATGTTCCAATCAGAAACCATAAAAATCAATATAAAATGAAATTTAAAACAATTTTTTTGTAAAAATTTTTGCAAAAAAAAAAAAAAAAAAAAACGATCAATTTAATCTGATCATTTTTTTGATAATACTTAATAATTAAAGTAATCATTAATATATATATTTAAATACACAAAGATGTTTGGTCCATCCGTTGCACATTTGAGAAAGTTTGCCACTAGTGCATCTATTAGGTAAGATTTACTTCGTTTTTGTACAAAAGCGGCAGCAAGTGAAAGTGAGTGTCAATTTAAACTAACAACAGCATATCTACAGAAATATAAGAAGACAAAGATTAGTACAAAAGGAAGCTGAAGAAAGAAGAAAAGCAAGCAGACCAAATAGACCAATTTCAAAGTTCTTAAAAGAGATTTTCCAATATTCAGAGTAAGAACGAGTCTATACTTATTAATAGTATTAAATTGTAACAAATATTAACAATCAATCAAATTTTTAAATATTTAACAGAGAATCAGCAACAAATGTTTCAACAAAGAATTAAATAAATATAAATACAATAATATAATATAGAAATAGTTAATTTCACAGATGATATGACAGTAGTAATCTATCGATTCATAACAACAAAGATAATTAAGCTCATAATATTTTGATATGGATCAATTTAGATTACAAATTTATTACTATAAGATTCGATCGAGTTATTGATTGTACATTTAGTTTTGTTTGGATTTATGGTTGTTGCTTTCTCTTTTCGATCCATTCATCGATCACATTTTCGAAAATGGTAAGTGGCAATGCACCAGAGTTTAAGACGGCCGAGTGGAATTCTTTGAGACTATACTTTGAACCGAGTTGCTTTTGTGCTTTCTCTCTGAGTTCGATGATCTTGAGCTGACCGATCTTGTACGAACAAGCCTGACCTGGAATAACAACATAACGTTCTACTTCGGCAATGACATCTGGTTCGTTCTTATCGGAATTCGCCAATAGATATTCAATCGCTTCCTCTCTGGTCCATCTGTATTCAGATCCATGAATTCCAGTGTCGAGGACCAGTCTACAAGCACGCCACAGTTCATAGCACAAAAATCCAAGTTTCTCATATTTATTTTCATACCATCCAAGTTCATCTGCCAATCTCTCGACATACAATGCCCATCCCTCTGCATATGCATTGAATACCAACAATCTACGGAAAATATCTACACCTTTTAATTCCTAATATATTTGTTGAAAATGATCGATCGATCGAGTAGTTTAATTAGTATTTCTTACTAAACAATAATTTAATTTTATCTTATCTTGTCTTACTTGAGCAACTGAAATTTGGAAATGATGACCTGGTGTTCCTTCATGATAGGCCAATGCTTTGTAGTTGATTTTGTTGTGTGTTGAGGTGTCTCTGAGATTGATGAAACAGGTTCCTTTACGACTACGGTCAAGTGGTGCAGGATGATAGTGTGCCATCGGTGCATTCTCCTCACGATAGTGTTGAACACGCTCAACCACAAGCTGTGCCTCTGGTATTTTCTCGAATGAATTCGACAACTTCTTCTCTACATCTCTCAGTGTTTTAGTGTATTCTCTGAGGATGATGTTTCTACCTTCTTCATCGGTTGGAAACTGGAATCTCGGTTCACTGCATATCTTTCTCAGAGTACCACCGAATGTCTTATCATTGTTGATCTCTGGATACTCTGATTGGAGCAACTCACGAATTTCACATTTGATTCGTTCCACTTCCTTGAGTCCTAGTTCGTGAATTTCACGTGGTGTCATGTTGGTCGTGGTATGGTAGCCAAGCAACACCTGGTAGATGTCGTCGGTCTGATCGATCTTCCAACAACCATCGCCAAAACCAATAGTATCTCTAAGCTTAACTAGGTAGTCACGTAACTTTTTGAATGATTTCATGAATTGGCCGACCAGAGCGTTCTCCATAGCCAGCTTCAGTTGTTCATAGCGTTGTCGGTCAATCAATTTCTGTTGTTGGAGTCGATCCAAATTGTTTTGGAATTGAGTCATCAAAAAGTAGTTTGAATCATATTTAACCAGTATTTTTGTATCGATCTGCTTGATAACGGCGTCAATGACAAACTTGGGTGGCACGATATTTCTTGATTCACGTTGTTGAAGGTCGCCAATAAGACCTTCGATATACTGTGAGGAGCCGGATGTCCTCTGGATATAGAGATTGGCATCACGGACATTGTTAATCTGCTGACTGGTCAGTATCTCAACTAATGCCAGCTGACTTCCAAACAGTTGGTTGACACTGTACAACATAGGTTGGATGTAATAGAGTGGAGACGGATATAACATATTCCTATAGCCTTCTTTCAGCCACGACAAATGATTCTTGATAACTCTGTAGGACATCAGTCTCGATGGATTGTCTCTGACATTTTCAGCCCATTGCTCGAGCAGTCCAAGATTGTAGTCTATTTGGCTGGCTTGCTGTTGACGTGTCGCTGGATCAAGAGCATCTGTCAGACCATGTTGAGAACTGTCGAACCTATCGAGAATTCGCAACGATGACAAAATGAAATATTCATCTTTGATGGTTTCTATGAACAAACGTGTTGTCAGTGCACTAAAGTTGAGTGGTTCGCCATACAAAGTTCTGTAGAGGCAGTAAGACACCGGAATGAATAGACCTATAAACAACTTTAAACATGACAATCCTAATAAATATGCAAAAACATATGATACTAATAAAGTAACAATTGAAATAGATATAAATAGTAATAGTTTAACTTTTCTAACAAAAAGCGACATGATCAATAATATAACATAATTAAAATGATTATCCAAAACAAAATTAATAAATCTGATTTTTTTGATCAAAAAACAAATATTTTTTCACAAAGATCTGAAGTGGATTTTTTTAACAATCCCATTATTGGTATTATTTGATATAAATAAATTCATCTAGTTTTTATCTATCAGTACATGTTTGTTTTTTTTAAGTCAATATTATTTGTTTGGACCGAAAAAACAAAAATTTTATTTTATTTTAAAAAGCATTGACAAAAAGCAATGTGTTGTTTGATGAAAAGAAGTAGGATGATTGGAATTGATTGGAATTTAAATCAAAAACAGAGACATAATAATCATTTTGATAGTTATTAGAATTAGAAAGTGTTACGATTTGGTTGCTATTACTGGTGGCAATGATGGACGATGCAACTACAGAGTATTGAGATTTGAATGGTTGCACTTTTTGGAATGCCAAAGAATTTGGATCTACTGTATAGATGTAGGAAGTACTCTCTGTTTGTGCACCGGTTGCAATGATCTTATTGGTTGGTGACGATTGAAATTGGACCAATTGAATACCACCGATCTCAGAACTATAGGATTGCGATACAACTTTGCCTTTCTTCAGATCTACAGTAAAGAAATATTCACAACCCTTCCAGAAATTACAATATACATTCTCTCCTTCATAGCCTTCGGAGAAAACATAAATATAACAAATGTCATTGTCGAAATCTACAACAGTGTTATAATATTCAGATTCCAAATCTTGTTTAGCAATTGGGCTAAGACTTGGTAAACTTATTATAGAATTTCTATATTTAAATATAATTATTAATATTCAGTTTGATTCTTAATAACAAAAAGATGGAGGTTACTTACTCAATAATTTCACCAGTTAAAACATCTATTCTAAGCAACTCTGATTGTCTAACAAGTAGTATGTTTGATTGGTCTTGTGACAATTGGGCAGACATCCAATAGAAATAAGTTCCTTTGTAAATCAGTGAACTAGATAAAGATTCATTTGCCTATTAATTAACAAAAGTTAATAATCATAGCAATCAAAAGAAAGGTAATGGAATATATAACTATAACTTACGAAATAATAATTATTTAAATAAATATTATAGTTATTATCATGCGAAACAAAGATGAATTTTTGATTATCGACAAATATAATCTGTTCAAAGTAGTGAGATGACAAAATATTTAGACCACTCAATTGAATTGGATACAAAGATGAATTGTTTATATCGATTTGTTGAATTGGTAAACCCACTTGATCATTGAACACCCAAATATTATTCTAATTAATTAAATAGATAAATAAATATTAGTATTATAAACAAAAACCTATATAGATATAGATTTATTTGATAAACTTACTTGAGCAACAGTTGAACCAATGTTAAAAATAAATAAAACAATAAAAGTAATCAAATAAATATTTATCATTTTATTTTGTAATACAAATAGTGTAGCTATGCTTACTTATATATATTCTAAGACAAACTCTAATCTACTTCTTTTATATACGACTCTACCATTTTATAATTTGTAAATTAAAAAATCAATTAATATTTTAAAATGATCTTAAGATATTTTTTATGATTAAAATTTATGTTTAAATATATTGAATTTTGATTAACAGTAATATCTAGAGATAATATATCATTTTAAAATCTTAATTTATCTAAAATACTCTTTTGATAAAGAATTCTTTTAGACTATCTATCCTCTGATATTTTTGTGATTAAAAGATATTAGCCAGATAGCATATTTAATATACACTAGTTCACTTAATCCCAAGCAAATTGGTAGCATTCGTTGGATAATTTGGTGTTAGCGGTACAGCTTCCAATCTTGAAAGATTTACAAAGATCGACCAACAGCTGTCAATGTCAGCGAGTGAGAGGCAGCTCTTGGCCAGTATGGGGTGGAGTGATGATAGCTCATTGAGCAACTCTCTGTGATAAGTGATGGGCGCGTCGATTTGTCCGATGCTTTAGCCTGTAATGAGGCAAGTATTTCAGAAGTAAACTTTCGAAAAAGAAGGTTGTATCTTTCTTCCGCCACATCAATGAACGGAATAGAAATATTAGTTATCGAGAGTGAAATTGTAGTTATCAAATTTAACAAGAAATACCTTGTCCTAGAGATCCAGACGGCTCATGAATCAATACTATAGACAATCTTACACATCAACAACTCAGCCAGTATTGGTACTAAACAATTCCATCCAAAATGGATCTCCACAACTAATTAATTGCTCATCTTCGAGAGATCCAAGTTAATTTTTTACATATTTTTTTCTCTTTTCACTTAATTTAAATAAACATTAATATAATTAAAATCGCACAATTGTATATTCACTTCTATTATTATCTTTAGTTCAATCTAGATATTAATCTCAATTGTAAACGGTATCATTTAAAATTCTTTTCTTTGTATTCAAAAAAGAAATAAAGTAGTTGTAATAAAATTTTTTTTTGATCAAAAAACTTAAAATTAAATTAAATTAAATTTAAAAAAATTAAATTAAAAAAAAATATTTAAAAAATTGTGAACATCAATTTTCTTTCAAACTATTTTATTATTTTTTTTAAATTACCACTTCATATATTAAAATATTACATTATCTATCTATTATAATTAAATGTCAACTTTTCCAAATTCTGTAAGTATATATATCACACTATGATCATCGTAAATCATAATTAGATCAATAAATTATAGATTGATTCGAGAGTGTTAAAAGATTGATCAATATAGATTGATTAGTGTTAGATTAGTTATTGTGTTTAACTCTTTTAGTTTTCATGATGATAGATCATCGATCGGTTTAATTGAACATATATTGATTAATAATACTCTTATTATATATATATTTTAGACAGTAGTTCATCCAACAGTGTTGTTGAGTGTTGTAGATCACTATAACCGTGTAGCTAAAGACACAAATAAACGTGTTGTCGGTGCTTTACTCGGTGCAAACAACAAAGGTGTCATAGATATTTCGAATTGCTATGGTGTACCATTCGAAGAAGACGATGCCAACCCAAACATTTGGTTCTTAGATCACAATTTCCATGAGAATATGTTTGCAATGTTTAAAAAGATTAATGGTAAATCTAATTCAAATCAAATCATTACTCATTAACTTATAAAAATTAAATTATTATTATCATTATTTATATAGCTCGTGAGAATGTTGTTGGTTGGTATAGTACTGGTCCAAAGATTAGACCATCCGATCAGGATATCAATGAACTCTTTAGAAGATACACACCCAATCCAGTATTGGTTATTATAGATGTAGCACCAAAAGAGTTGGGTATCCCAACCAAATCCTATGTCACCGTTGAAGAAGTTAACAAAGTAAGTTATAAGACTAATACATAAATCAAATCAATCAGCCAATCAATATCTAATAGTAATAACAATATAAAAATAGGAAACATCAGAGTCAACAATGAGATTCCAACATATCCCATCATCTATTGATGCCGTCGAGGCAGAGGAAATCTGTATTGAACATTTACTTCGTGATGTCAAGGATAGTTCCATCTCATCGCTCACCAATCAAATCGTAGACAAGAAGATCTCTTTGAAACATCTAGCCAATAACTTGCAAGAAATGACAACCTATTTAGATTATGTAGTTGCAGAGTATGTATTTTTATAAAATGATCATAACTTTAAAGTATAGTAAGTACTTACTTTACTCTTTTTTTTTTTTTTTTATTAAACATTTTTATAGAAAGTTACCATTAAATCAACAAATCATTGGATTCATTCAAGATATCATTAATCTTTCACCCAATTTGAATGTAGGAGAGTTGGCAAAGTCGTTCTCTGTGGAAATGAATGACACTGTATCTGTAATCTATATATCATCTTTGATTCGTTCGATCATTGCTCTACATAACTTGATTTTAAATAAGATTGAGAATCGTGATGCCGAAAAGAAGGCCGACCAAATAGCTAATCAACCTGCACCATCATCAAAGGATACCGCCACCACCACCACAACCGATTCAAAAGATAAGCCAAAAGAAAACTCTAAATAAATAATCACAAAAAAGTGCTGAAACCAATAGCAAAGCAAGCAATATCACTCAAATACAATAATAATAATAACAACAATAATAATTAATAATAACAAAACAAAATGATAACTACAACAATAATACATTATTTTTTTGAACATAATATATATATTAAAAAACTTGTTAAATAAATATAAACAGAATATAGAATTTAAACACTAGTGTTCAGTTTTATATAAATGTATATATATTTTAAATGATTTGATTCATTTCTTTTAGATTTATTGAATCTTTTTTGAGTTAGATGATGACTCGTTGTTTGACTCTAACATCTTCTTCTTTCTAAGTGTAAACATATATAAGTATTGTTTTGGGAATCCTAGGAGTGAAATACCAATCCAAATCAATAAGAAATAGTAGTAGTTGAAAGAAAAGTTAAGATAGTTTGGCATATCCCAGAAATGTACTCTTCTTACTAAAATGTATGGCATCATTACATAATAAAGAATATCTATAGATTTTGTTGTATGATATTCAATAGTTAATTTAAATGATAAATCAATTTGATATAACTAATCATTCATTAACTTACTCTCTGCTGCGAAACCAATTGGATATAATATAATGAATGCATTATATCTATATATCATTAATTATTGGTAAAATGTTAGAATTTAACTTTTAAAAGATGCTATAGCTGATATTATGATAATTGGGAAATAAACAAACCTTAACCAAGTTAAAATTGGTGGACAATCACCATAGGCTTGAGCAATGTAAAATGGGAAACGAATCAACTCTGAAACACCCCAGAAGAAAAACAATAGAGTGACACCCCAATGAACTTGTGCCTCTGGTACATAGAGTAGACATCCGAGAAGTACTTGATTTCTAAAGAGTACTTGAACGACTGTTGGCAACAAACTTGACTTTACAATACCGAAATAAACATGTGCAATCTCCAAGAATGCAAATACTTGCAATGTACCTATAAATATTAATATTAAATAAAAAAATATGATTTATTTATTAATGATCATTCATTCAAGTCGCGACACAAACAACTCTTATACTTACAAACGATGGAACCTAATGAATTGAAAGTAGTATAGATAGATTGTGTTCCTTGGAAGAATAAACGCATAAACATTGAGATGATTACATAGTACCAACCCAATGCTTGAAACATATTGTAGAGCATGAGATATCTCTTTCCCAAGATTGGTTTCTTCTTGGGTGTAGCATTCAATCTGATTTGCGCTGTTGATAATGGTTCCATTCTTCTTTAATATTATTTAAAATTATTAATGAATTATATGAACAATCAGTGATCAATGTTCAACCTTAGTGGTAAAATGAAAAAGGGTGAACAAACAAAAAAAAAAAAAAAGTTAAAACAATTTATTTTTGGGTGACAATGCACATACAATGAATTACATAACATTCTTGCAATAGATTATTTAATGATTTATGGCATAACAAATAATTTAAACAAACTTGAATATTGCAGACAATAAACGAAAATAAAAAACAAGTTTTAAAAAATATCAGATCTCCAACTAAAATTAATCTATTTGTAATAATAATATCTTATTTTATTATGGAAGAAAAAGAAAGTAATAAATTTTCTAAAAAAAAAGAATGTTCTGTTCCAAATTAAAAAAGATATTTTATTGAATCCGCATTGGAACAAAAATTCTTAATACGAAATTTCTTTTTTTTTTATTTTTTTTTTATGAAAAGACTCAAAAATCATTGAGAAACTTGAACATTCTTTTTTTTTCATTAAAAAATAGTTAAATCATTTATTTGTTTATAGTTAGATAAACAACAACTTTAACAAACGTACCCAATAAAATGTATAGAATTTATTCTATGTCATTGGTATGGATTGTACTAGTTTGTTCGTTGATGATCGCCGGATACAACGGTGGCGTTGGTGTCTATGCCCAGCAGACCAACATCACCTGTACCCAACCATCGACTTCATTCTATAGTCTCTCCTACCAATTGATCAACGGTACAACCATTAACTTTGACCAGTTCAAGGGTAAGGTTGTTATGTTGCTCAATACCGCATCGTTCTGAGGCATGACCTTGGAAACCTTTACTGGTAAATATCTTTTTTTAATGTCTCTCTTTATAAATGAATGAACTTTAATAATTTACATATCATATATGTATAGGTTGTAACGACCTCGTAGAGAAGTTTGGAACCACCGAGTTTGTCATCCTCGGTTTCCCATGTGCCCAATTCATGAATCAATCACCAGGATCAGGTGACGAAATTCTACTTACCCTCAAATACATTAGACCTGGTAATGGTTTTCAACCAGCATTCCCAATGTTTGCCAAAGTAAATAACAACAATTCTTTATAAAATTAATGAAACTTAATATTAATGCATTTCCAACCAAACTTTCTCTACGATCCTCTTCAGTCTAATGTAAATGGTGATCCATCAACTGTAAATCCAGTGTTCAATTGGTTGAAATCGGGTTGCGGTCCAATCACACAAACGATTTTAGAGACAAGTTTGATTAGCTGGACTCCAGTAATGACCAACGATATTACATGGAATTTCGAGAAGTTCCTCGTAAGCAAGACCGGTCAATTGTACAAGAGATACTCTCCACAAACTCTACCAGAGCTTTTGGCTGAGGATATCTATAACTTGATCGACGCAGACTATTAATCGACCAATCTAACATTAGTAGGTAGTTTATCGATTTACAGGGTCGATGCTTGTTCGATTATCATCAGTGGATTGGCAAAACACCACCGACACGATCTATCTTGTTCACACTAGAATCTGTAATGACAGGGTACTCATTAAATTTTTAATAATCTGGATACCCTTGAAACCTAATCTTATTCAAATAGTGTTTTCAATTGTCTTGTCGTGGAATATGACATGTTTTCCGTCCACCCAATGAAGTCAACAACATTAATTTAGTACTAATCGATAAATCTCCTATAATAAACCTCTAATAAATAATATCTTAATTTAAAAAATTATATATATAGTATAAAATCAATCTAGATTTAATTAAATCAAGAATATAATATTAAACTTATGATTGCAAATAATAATGTTTTTTTATTTATTAACAACACGAATATGTGGTGTTTATTTATTTATTTGTTTGTGTGTTAAAACATATTTGGGAAATCATTGATGGGCGGTCAACAAATTTGATATTTTAAAATATTATTCATAATCTAAAGTTGTATACCTTTGTTTTTAAAGAGAATATCATTAAAATAAATAAAACATCAAACACCTCCTTTATATATATATATATATATGGAAAAGTATACTTTTAATTCATATTAACAATAACAGTGGTACGAATGGATGCATAGGGTACTGTATTTGAACTTTAGAAACTTCGATATCTATTTCGTTTGCAGATCTAATGTTTAATCTAATCAAATCAAAAAAAGAAGGTGGCTGCAGTGTGGGAATACTACTATCTTATATTGTTTTTGGTCGATTGTTTGAAAACGAAATAATGAACTGTGTTTACAAACAATTAATTAATAAAACCACTAGACAAATAATATGTATTGCACCAACAAAAAAAGAACGTTGTTCTATCACAAAAAAAGGTTTGATTTTTTTAAACTTTTCTTAAAATTTGTTAAAAGAATTATGACACCATGAAAAGATATTTTCAAATCCGCCGATTTTGGAGTTTTTTTCTTCATTTATTAATGTTGATGATACTTAAAAAGGTTTTTACAAAAATAAAAAAATATCATTCAATCAATCAATCATAAATATTTATGATTGCATTGTATTTATTATTATAATTTATAACCTATTAGAAAAAAAAAGAGATAGAAAGAAGACTGAGATAGATAGATAATTTATTTTTTATATACCACTACCATTGAAATGTTTAGAATATCCGTTTATTCTATATCATTGGTATGGGTGGTCGTGTTGATGTTATCTTTGGGCAACATCAATAGTCAGTTAGGTGTCGACGCTGGTTTTACCAATGTCAGTTGTACACAACCATCGACATCGTTCTACGACCTCTCCTACCAATTGATAAACGGTACTACCATCACCTTTGACCAGTTCAGAGGAAAGGTAGTACTTCTCCTCAATACCGCTACCTTTTGAGGAATGACTTATATGTCATTTACAGGTAAACACATAAATTTGAATCATAGCAACATTTCTCTATATTAACACTGAAATCCAAATTCATTAATACATTTATAGGTTGTAATGAACTTGTAGAAAAGTATGGAACCGAAGAATTTGCTATTCTTGGTTTCCCATGTTCCCAATTTATGAATCAAGCACCTGGATCCGATCAAGAATTCCTTCTCACTTTGAAGTATGTTAGACCAGGAGACAACTTTGTACCAAACTTTTTATTATTTACCAAGGTAAGTTTTTCAAGGAAAGAAATAACTATTTTATTTATTTTAAATTATTAATTTTTCTTTTATTATTACATTTATTTTTTAGTCCAATGTAAATGGAGATCCATCTCAAATTAGTCCAGTTTTCCAATGGTTAAGATCTGGATGTGGTGCCACTTCACAGACTATCATCGATACCAGTTTGATAAGTTGGACTCCAGTGTTGACCAATGACATTACATGGAATTTCGAGAAGTTCCTTGTATCCAAGACTGGTCAATTGGTTAGAAGATACTCACCAGAGACATTCCCACAACTTTTGGCAGAGGATATTCACGAACTAATTGAATCCGACTGGGCTTAGGTCAACAAAAAAAGTAGATTGTAATTTTTGTTCAACTTTAATGTTGGTTCGATTATCGATAGGAACTTGGTAATTCTACAAGCAAGATCTATCTTGTTTTCACTTGAATCTGTAATGACAGGGTATCTATTAAATTTTTCAAAAATCTGGATACTCTTGAAACCTAATCTTATTCAGAGTGATCTCAATTATCTAGTTTGGAAATTAACAAGTAACTATTAATAATTGTTCAAGCATTGATTTTGTCAAAAACTATGATTACTTTCAATCAAAAAATACTCATATATTTATATTTATACATATTAAATAAATATGTAAAACAATTTTTATTCAAATAGTTTAGTTTTAGTTTATATAAAAACTCTGTACAAATATATTTCATTTTATTTGATATTATTTTTTTTCTTTTGTTTGTTTAAGAAAATTGTGAAGGATGATTATTAATAATATTATTATTGGTTGTTGGTTGTTATTATTAAAACTTAATTAATTATTCATGGAAACTAGTTGATTTGGTTGGAGTCATTGTTACATCAACAGGATTGTATGATTCGTTGGTTTTGGTGGTTGCAGCTTTCATTCTCTTGAATACTTCTTTGAATTTATCTCTGTTTTTCTTACAATCGATAGACTGAGCCTCGAGCTTGACCAACAATGTCTTTAGTTCTTCGATACCAAGTTGGAACATCTCTTCGTACTTTTTATCGGGTAGCTTTGAAAAGTGATCGATGACTGAGCTTCCCAAACGTTGGAAGAGTGGATCCAAAAAGAAAGCATTCAATTTGTTTCTAATATATTTCGAAAAGAAAAATCTAATACCAGAAAACAATCTACCTGCTATCATACAAACTTTTTGATATGTTTCATCATCTATTCTTCTTGATCTTGATGACCTACAAAATAAATAATTATTAGTTAAACATAATTATTTACAATTGTTTTTTTAAGGTTAATTACTTACAAATCAAAACCATTTTCATTTGATTTTCCTTCCATAATTGAAATAACTCTTTGTTTTGTTTCCTCTGGTGTTACTTTGAGATAGTTGTATTGTTTAATCTCTGATAGACCACCTAGTAAGTTCCAATCGACAATCTTTGTAAAGGTATCGAAATCATCCTTTAATCTGATTTTGCAATCTGCTTCGATTTCCTCGATGAACTTGTAGTATCTTGCTCTTAGCTCGGTGATAAAATGCTCATACAATGCAACTGAATTCATTTCATGTCCTTCTTCATTGTTGAGGATTGACACACCTATATCAAACAATCTCTTCATGATATAGGTGCATCTTTGTAATACAATATCAATGAGTGGTAATAATACTTTTTTCGATTTAATCTGGAAAATATTGGTAGCCTATAATAATAATATTATATTAATAAAGTTATTAGACAGATAAAATGTTGTAAAACTTACAGCCAATTCATAAATTGGTGAATTATGAGATTTAGAAATACCAATTGCCGAAGCAACTTCGTTGATTGATGTCTCTGGGAATTCACGAGAGTGAATGACGTATTCCAATTCATTTAAAAGTCTCTCGTATTGAGCTCCTCCGTAGAGACTAAAGTTGGCATTCTGGATGTCAAAGTTAAAAGTAAAGTTTGGCCATGATTGTACACAACAGTGTTCCATCTCTTGTTGTAGAGTTTGTCCGTATACATCTGGGTCACCAACGACACTTCCTTCCAACAGCCGTTCAATCTGAATATTGAATGATTGAACATATTGAAGTACCTTGAACTTTAGAGTATGGAGATTGTTCTCCTCCAGCTCCTTCTTGATTCTGGCGATCTCCATATCTGTCTTTCTAACGATATTCTCCAATGACAGTAGCGATGGTAATAGATTTTGTTGATACTTTTCATGCAACAGACTTTCAATGTGTTCCTTGACGTTGTAGATTCCAATTTGGTGACCGAATCTATTCTCATCGAAATTGACTTCCAAGAGTTTGCGATAGTCTTCCAAGTACGATTCTTTCATTGCGTCTTTGAATCTGTGTGGTTCCAAGTTACGCTTAAGTGGTAAGCTAATAAAGAATGGTTTCTTATTCGCAATGATTCCTTCACCCTCGAGATACTTGTGTGCACTTTCGCGAGTTCTCAACTCCTTGACACGATTATCAAACTTTGTGTTGATGAGAATCGTTCTGGAAAAGTCGGTATCGATCTTCTTGACCAGTGGACGCGAGATGGTGTTTGCCCACTCGACATTCGACTGCTCCAAACAAACGATGATACGATGTTTCGGTTCGATCAGCTTCTTCACCATATCACCGATTTCCAACTTTAACTTTTCATCACCACCCTTTCTGAATCCAGGTGTGTCGTAGATATTGAGATTGGAACACTGAGCGAATTCGACACGCAAGAATATCGGTTGTGCACTAACTTTATCGCCACGCGATCCAGTCAGATCGTTTGTACGTTTGACAATCTCTTCTGTCAGCTCTTCGACTGGTGTTTCGTGATCCTCCCATTTGTCACCCTCGGTAATATACTCTCCATTGGCTGCCTCCTTTTTGAATCGACAACTGGGATGTAGCTTCTTTGGATTGTTCATCATCTGAATGATCAACGGTCGTCTTGTACCAATATTAGTCTCAACAATATTGAATTGAAAACCCAACAATGATTCAATAAAACTTGATTTACCATCGGATTGCATTCCAACAACAACCAACTCTGGTGTTTCAAATTGAATGTTATAACTATAATATAATACTAGATATTAGTTTATCATTATCATCAACTTTCTTATATTGAGGTAATTTACACTTACTCATGTGATATCATTTGGAGATCATTGAAAATTGTATATAACTCTTGATTGGAGGAATAAGAACGTTTCTCCTCTTCGTCCAACTTTTTCTTTTCATGTTCCATCTTTTGACGAATGATTTTGTTTAGTTGTTCTTCATTCTCTCGCTTTCTCTTCTTCTCCTCACGTTTCTTTTTCTCTTCTTCGTGCATCTGTAGTGCCGATGCCATTGCCAGTGCAACTTGAGCTTTATTCAACTGACTCTGTGATCCACTAACAGTCGGTATATTACCACTGTTACTCGAAGTCAATGGTGGAGTGACTACCGACGAAGATAATGCTCCATGAAGTGCACTTGACTCTAAATCCAACGGTAATTGAAAAGAATCCATATGTTAGCTATTCTATATCTTTACACTAATAAATAATAATAATAATAATAATAATAATAGTATGAATAGCAAATTTAAATTAAATAAGGTTCTCTTTTTTTTTTTTTTTTTTGATTCACACCTTGTAAAATTAATTTCACTAAATTTACATTTTCTTGGAAAATTTTTTTTTTTCGTTTTTTGATTTTTTTGATTTGATTATTTTTTTTGGACCTTGTACATACATATAATCTATGTAGAAATAATTATATCTTACTTTTTATTTGATATAATAATCACCAATTTTATAAAATTAATAGCTGTTTCTAAAAAATTGATTGAATTTACTATTAAATAAAAATTAGCATTAAATATGTCACTGAGCTATTTTAAATTAGACAAAATTTGATTTATTCTTTTGAAAAACAGAAAAAAATTAATAAAATCATGTTATTTACATTAGTTTTTAGAATAAGTATCTAAACAATTATAATTGCTTTAAAAATGATAGAATCTCTATTTCATGGTATTTGGGATTATAATTAACTCAAAGTTTGTTTGCAAACAAAAATTAATAAACAAAACATTTTTGAATTGTCTAAACTTTAAAATCACTTGTTTTTTTGCAATGGATAATTATATTTAATCGATTAATTTAGTTTGATTATCTAAATGTACAATTATTATTTTATGCAATTTGATAAATATTTGGACATGATATTGCTTCGATATTGAAGATCGCAGTTTTCTCTGAATATTCATTCTCCGTTGTTGTAGGTGTCAATATTCCATTGATATTAATATTCTTACCAACAAGACTCGATAGTTGTTCGGTGTATTGTTGTTCTTTTTCAACTTTATGTTCCAATGGGAATTCAAATATTTCGGAACAATAAATATTATTTATCTGCAAAAAAATTAAATTAATAAATTGTTCAATTAATTGTAATATTATTAATATTATAATTTTACCTTTAAATGAATAGTCCAATTATCAATTTTAATAACTAATCTTAATTCAACCATGAGTTCACTATCAACCAACTGACGACATTTCGAACAAAAGAATTTCTCTTTGTCATAACCGAGAACTTGGTCACCTTGGAACTCGGCCACTTCACACTGACACTCGAGACAACCACGGTAGAGGAATTCCGTTTTGTTGCAATCGATAATCACTCCATCGATGTTGACAATCGATTGGTAGTAGGGAAGCAATCCATTGGGTAGATCGATTAGACTGATGAATTCCTGTGGTTGACCAAGCACATAGGTATTGACGCCACTATTCATTGGTACGCCAGTCAGCTCCAGCGTCTCTGTTTTGAAAATCTGTGAGAACTTGTCCATTACCAACAATGGAATGGCCGGTCTAGGTTGTGAAGGTGGTTGAACATAGATATCCTGGAAAATCAGAGAAACACCCGGTTGTATCTGATTCAAATGCTCGATATGATCAAAGAGATTCTCACGTCTGACAACCACACCAACGGAATTGAGATTACCAACACTATTATTACTATCACCGTTATCTGTATTCGGTTGATTCAATGACGTTATGAATATGGTAATGAGTTCACGATCGACATGAACATGCTCAACGACCGCTTGAACATTTAAACGATGCCAAAACAGCGAAACGATTGAATCGTTCAATGGCAGTTCGGAAAGCGAGAGTATTGCAGAGTCTGGTTTGTAGATGGTTCCATCATCGATGTGTGGACGCAACAAAAAGTTGGAATCTTCACGAACCGATAGTATCGTACAGTTAAAGGTGTCGGATGTCGGTCGCAAACTTGGGGCAATGTAATGCTGAAGAATCGATCCAAACTCTGAGAAACAAGGTACTCTAATGCTGTCGACATACGAGAGATTCGTGAATATACACTCAGAGTAGAGTGATTCCTGGTTAGCTATTAGATTACTCCAACGATCGATCATATGCAGAGGTATCTGAATGATTGCAATGGCACCCTCGAGATTGGTCACCAATATCTTTACATGTCTCTCGCCAGCGCGAATATTAAACTCTGCCGATTTTTGTTGCTGATATTGTTTCTCGCCATCTTCGAAATACCTGAGAATCATTGTCATTACATTTACAGTTGTCAAATTGGAATACAATTGATCGATACTTGTAATATCGTAGTTCAAAAGGAATTGAACGATATCGATTTGACTATAGGGTATAACATCTGTGGTGGTGTTTGGTATTGAACTTGATTGATTATTACTTGATTCCAAATTATCAAGAGTAATTACATTCAATTTGTCTATTAAACTATCTGTAGTAGTAGTAGTAGTTGTTGTTGTCGTAGTTGATGTTGAATCATTATCAACACATCTACCAGTTAAACAAATAATAGTTGGCTTCTCGAAAGTAGTGATATTCTGCCAGTAAACAGTTTGAACGGTTGAATTCAGTTGTAGTTTCCACTTGATTTTCATTTCCTCCGAGAAGATGACCATCAGTGTTGAATCGATTGGATGGATTGCCAGTGATTCGGTGTCGCCATCCAAGACAGTGCATTGTGTGAGATATACGTACTTCTGTTGGAGCATGGTTGGTGGTAGTGCTGTCACTCTAAGCGTTAGACTATCGTCTTGCTGGCCAACAATCGGTTGAATCTGAGGTGTATTCGGATGTGCAAAAGTAGATTGCATTCCACGCTTTGTAATCAGCTCGATGTTGTGTTGTTGCTTGGCCAGCAAGTTCATCAGTCTCGAAGTGATTCCACCTCTTTCATACTTCTTCTTGTTTTTTGTCGAAACACTTACAAGACCACCCTGATTGCTCTGATCGAATTGCAGATCTGCAACACCTTCAAACTGTCTCCATCTTGCATGTTGTTGTTGCTGTTGTTGATTACTATGAGGTGTTTGATTATGTTGTAAATCCTTATCATTCATTGGTCCATCCACCAACTTATCTTCCTCTTCACCATCATTATTATTATTATGATCAAAAGATTCATCCAATATTGAATCTTGTTCATTATTATCATCATCATCTATTTCCTCTATATCCTATATTTTCATAACCAATCAATTAATAACTATTTTAAATATCAATATTATTATTATTTTACATACTTTTTTAGTTGAAACATCTAATGTATTTCTAAGGTTATTTAAAAACTTGGTTCTTGTGTAGGTTTCTTCGAATTTTGGTGGTGGAGGTGATGGTTTCGATGTTATTGGATCTGAAATCGATTGTGTGTCAAAGTAATTGTGAGCGATTGATTGTGGAGGTGGATATTGTGGTGCTAGTTGATCTGTTGCATCAAGAGATGATGTAATATCTTCTGGTTCTTCATTGTCTTGATTCCAATCGAACGATATCTGACTGCTACTTCTAATGATATCTTTACTCTTTTGTCTTAACTGTTGTTGCAGCTGACTAAATCCATCGAATTGATTATTATTGTTATTATTATAATTTGCTGATTGACTTAATGCTTGTTGTTGACTATATACACTTAAACTATTACTATTACTATGTGTTAAAATATTTACAATTGGTTGTTGTTGTGGTTGTGTTCCTGTTGTTGTTGTTGTTTGTGATAAATTCGATTGTGAATGTTGTATTTGTAACTGTTGTTGACTACTACTATCATTGTTATTATAATTATTATTAAGAGGTACTGTCGATTGTTTTAGAATTGAATTAAAGAATACTTTATCTTTTTTAAAGGAAGATGTTCTTTCTAATCCAAATAACTGTGATAATGATCTTTGTGATGATAGATACTGTTGTTGTTGTTGTTGATTATTACTATTATTATTATTATTATTTCCTGTTAATAGAGGTAAACCTTGTGTTGGTGTCAAAGGTTGTGTATTCTCTGAATCATTATCATTCCCATCATCATCATCATTGTTGTTGTTGTTGTTATTTGCATCTTCATTCTGATAGTAGACAACCGGTGCAGTCTCTTTTCTCTTATTGCTAACATTTGCTTTTGAAGGTGAGTTTTTAGATGGCGATTGACTAGATCCAAACAGAGGAACTGGAATGGTCGGATCTATATCATCATCGTCGTCACCAACCATCATACCATTATCATCACTAATACTATAACTATATACATTATTGCTTATTGTATTTTGTTGTTGCTGTTGTTTTCTATTCTTTTGTTGTTGTTGTTGTTGTGATTGATTATAATCTACAATATCATCATCACTACTACTAATACTACTATTAAATATATCATTTGTATTGAATTTGTTGCTATTGTTGCTGTAGTTGTTATTGTTTTTACTGTTACTTGTATTATAAGTGTTGTTGTTGTTAAAAAGATTCTTCTTTACAGAGTAATTACTATTGTTATTGATACTGCTACTACTGTTGTCTATATTATTATATTGATTCGGATTGTTGTGTTGTTTAAATAGATTTAAAGGTGTCTTTCTTGGTTGTGGTGTTGTTGGTTGATTCTGTTGAAGATGTTGTTGTAGCTGTTGTTTTGAATTCGGTGTCATATGTACATTTGATAACGGTGATTGTTTAACATGTTGAATTCTTCTCTTCTCCTCATCATAGTTATCCCAAAAGTTATCACTTTCACCACTATTATTATCATTATTACCAATACTATTATAATTACTATTACTAGCACTATTATTATAACTCTTCAATGGTGTATTATAATTCTGACCAGTTGTAGCACCTTGTGTTGTCTTTGTTGGTGATAACATACTAAACATCTTTTTCTTATCGAATACATCCGTTATTATTTTACTATTATTGTTATTGTAGTTATTATTAAAATTATCATTACTACTACTACTAATATCATCTAAATCAATGAATGAATAAGCTTGATTTTGGTGTCTTGTTGGTGTTGTTGTTGTTGTTGTATATACATGTTTATTATTATTATTATTTGTTGTTGATTTCGGTGTTGTATGTTTTGTTGAATGTTGTTTTGTAGGTGTTGTATCGGTAAAGTGAAAGTTACTATGACTACTAATTGTTTCACCACCATTGGTATCGGAATGAATATAATCTAAATAGTTTTGATGACTTTGTTGTTGTTCATGATCGTATTCACTGCTATTATTATAATTATTATCACCACCACCAAAGAAATCATTTCTAATTGTGAAATCAGATGCTTGAAAGGTAACACCATTCCTCGATGTTATATTATTATTGGCAGTTTTATTTGACTGCTGTTGTTGTTGTTGTTGTTGTGGAGATTGAACATTATTATTATTACTATTCTTTTTTCTTCTAATCCACTCTGTTGGCATTGCTATATTGTTTAAATCACTATTATTATTACTATCCATTCTATCAATAAAATCAATGAATCTTTAAATTAGATTCAAAGATGAAAAATCAACTTTAGTGGAAATGAATCATTTTTATTAGAAAAACTTTTACAAAAAATCACAATGAAAAAAAGTTTGTAACTTTGTTATAATAATATATTTTATTTTGTTATTTTAGACTACGGCTAGATTATGTTCGACAAGGAATTTGAGCAAATCGGGCACTTTTCCAAATGACCGTTCTTTGCGGCATTATCAATTGCTTTTACCGTTGAAATAAGTTCCTATCCATTGTGGTGAAAGAATTTTAATATTTCCAGATGACCATTTCCAGCAGCACCATCGATATTTACTTTATTTGATAATTTATCATATCCACTTTTGAAATGGATCCACTTTACAATTTGAAGGTGTCCGTTTGTCGAAGCATCGATCATAGCTCGTCTTGTGAATCCTTCTGTTCTATGTTCACCTATCCATTCTACAATATCAAAGAATTTGAGCATGCAATTTCCATTGCTTGGTTTGTTGATTCACTGATTTTATTCTCATCTAACCATTTAATAATCGTTAGATTTCCTCTTTCCACTGCGACATCAATAAGTCTAGCATTATCGTTATCATCGGTGAGATCTAGATCATTGTTCTCTCTCTTCAAGTACTCGAGAACATGAACATGATTTCCAAACACCGCTTGATAGTACATGCTGTTTCCTTTTCTATATTGTGATTTGTGTTTGGCCAGCCATTCGATCATATAACATCTTTTTGCAACAAAAACCTTAATAATAAAACAAAGATAAACCGATAGATAAACACTAGACCAATCTATTGATCAAAATTATCTGATACTCAACGAAGTTCATATAAAAAGACTAATAAGAATTAATTAAACTTGATTAGGTTTTTCATACTATTAACTTATCAAATTTTCATTTCTAGTTATAACTAAGTTACTTACGATTAATATATTGCAAGAAACAATGTTGTTTGTTAAAAATTTACTATTTTATCTTTAGTTTCTTTCATTTTTATTAAATTTTATTGTATTCACAATTAATAAATTAATCTAAAAAGAAATTTGATTGTTAAACAAGAAATTAATATAATGAGAATAATATAATAAAATGAAATTAATGGGTGTTGCTCGATGAGGTATCTTTCGATATCTTTGTGTCCATATTCTCTTGCCCAGACAATGGGACATGAGAAATCATAGTATTCATTCTCAGCAAGCCAAACCGTTTGATTTTGATGTAACCATTTCACCATTGGTAAGTCACAATTATCTATTGCTATTTCGAATGTTGATACTGAACCTCGTTGAGCAAGTCGACGACTCAACCACTCAACTACTTCAACATGGCCACGAGCAACTGCCATATTAAGTAAGTAGGTGGTTGTACTATATCTAATTATATTTTCATCGACAAGGAACTTGAGCATTTCCAAATGATCGTTCTTTGCGGCATTATCGATTGCTTTTATAGTTGCACTCAGTTCATATCCATTGCTGTACAAGAATTTCACGACATCCAGATGTCCATTTCCAGCAGCATCATCGATATTTAGTTTATTTGAAAATTTATCAAGATACCCACCATTGAAATGAATCCACTTTACAATTTGAAGGTGTCCGTTTGTTGAAGCATCGATCATTGATCGTTTTGTGTATCCTTCCGTTCTATTTTCAAATAGCCATTCTACAATATTAAGGTATCCTTTTGCACATGCATTATCAATGGCATCATGTGAAGCTCTTCCAATCTTGTTCTCATCTAACCATTTCAAAACTTGGAGGTTTCCTCTTTCTGCTGCGACATCAATGAGTTTTTTAGAATATGGTCCTTCTTGTGGAAGATCATTGTTCCTTCTCTTCAAGTACTCGAGAACATGAATATGATTTCCAAACACCGCATGATAGTACATGTTATTTCCTTTTCTATATTGTGGTATGTGTTCGGCCAGCCATTCAATCATATCGACGCGACCAACTCTTGCTGCGGAATCAAAGACTTTACAAATGTTCTCTAAATAGGAACGGCTGCCCGAAATCTCCTTTCCTGACAAATAGATCATCATATCGATATCGTTGGAGAGTGGTGATCGTGTAAAGTACAATTTGTAGTACAAAGACATTCCTTTCGACTTGAATAGATTCTCCAGGTACTTGAATATCTCAAACTTTCCTGACAACACTGCAACTCTTAGAAAACCATCATATGTACGAAGGTATTCGCCATCCACTCGTACATAGTCATTGATAAGGTGATCAGCAATCTTTCTTTCTTCCACCAAATATTTGACAATATCTAATGAATTTGGATGTGATGTTTTGATTGCATTCACCAAGATTTGATAAATATCATACCATAACATAAGTACGATGTTGTTTGACTTAAACCACACTTTTAACATTTCTAAATACCCATTACCAGCCATAACTTTTGGTTGACGTGTAACAGATCTCCATTTGTATATCTCTCTCCTATCTAATAAACATCGATGATTTCTAACTTGATCAAATATTAATCTATTTAAAACACGATTGTTAAATATACATATAAATAATGATTTATTCATTCTTTTATCTATCTTTTTTGTAACTTTTGGATCAAGTTTTTGTAAAATAAATCAGATGATGTTTTCTAAATTATTTTATCCATAAACAGTTTGTTAAATTAAAAAACCACTTTTTTTTTGATCGAGACTTTCACAATAATTTTATTTTATTTTGTGATATCATATCAATAAACAAGCATGTATATACCTCAACTGACTCCATCTGTTTGTTTGACAAAGTTTTTCACCATTTCTTCACCACTACAATTCCATCCATACACTTCAGAAAAGTAAGTACTTCTTAACATTGTCTTTAATAATGTTGTAGCTTTCGTGATGCAAGCTACAATATAAATTCAACATGTATTGTTTGTCTTGTTCAACTACCAATATCCAATGATTGATTCCATCCTTAGTTGTATCACACAGTACAGATCGTTTCCGCGACGCAAGAGAAACAATAATAGGAATACATACATTTGATACAATATTTATCTTCACCGTTTACTTACTTTAGGATTATCTTTCAAATATTTAGCTACCATTTCTTGTACCTCTTTAATAGGATCAATGTAAACTCCGGACCCTTATTACATTGTTATCAAGAATTAAGTAAAATATACAATTTAATCTTCACAAACTACCCCATAGCACTCCTTTCCATCTTTACTTTCAATCAAGTTTAGCTGTTTGAATTTCTCAAACTTTGCTATCAACTGAGATGTACTTTGAAGATCCAGGAAGTTGCAATGTTCTCTGTTTCTTTTGCTTGTCCGTCAATACACGATTAAAAACTTTACTGAACAAGTCTATGTAGAATTGATCTGTAATGTGCATTCTATCTTGTTCAAACAACTTTTTGTCGTCTGCACTCGATCGATTCCTTGGTACCAAGTAAATACATGTCTCGTAATGACCAAGCAACTTCTCTTTGCTTGACATGGGTTTCTTGCAGTGTTTACCAGTATATTTGGTTTTATCTTTGCCACTTCTGGATGGCTTCTCACAAGTGTGAATCCCACCCTCTTGGAAATGACAACCTGACTGGCAATGATGGTTTGTCTTTTCGTGCTTCTCCACCCTGGATTTAAATTTATTCTAGTAAAGAGAAGGACAAAATGCATGCCTGCACTTGAAAATCGAACTGCCCTTTTTTCAAACGGATTAACATATTTTTCTTGTGCATCTATTAATATTGTTTCTAACTCTTTGGCTTTCCTTTTCTTAGACTTATTTTTCTCTCATCCCCGCATAGATCATTCTCAGATTCACACATTTGACAAATTATTACTTTATAATGACTATTACCAATTTAAACAATAAACAATCTATGACCAATTTTTTTTTTTTTGCAAAGTGAGTTTTTTAATTTTTAACAACTTATCATATCAAGTAAAGAGATAATAATTGGAATAAATTATGATCATTAGTTTGTTATATCTACTAATCTTATACCTTATTATTTTATTTGTATTTTAATAATAGATGTTCTATTGTTTGGTGTAAAACAAAATTGATTAAAGAAAAGTAGTTAAAATTATTGATTGATGACAAATATTTATTTATTTATAAAAGTAACTTCAATGGATTTTCGATGTAATCCTTGAAACGTTGTAACCATTCAGCACCTACAGCACCATCGATAACACGGTGATCACATGACAAAGTGACAGAGAGGATGGTAGCGGTTTCGTATGGCAATTCACCTTCCTTTGGCTTCTCGGCTGGCACCAAACGTGACTCAGTGGTTCCGATGGCCAAGATAGCGGCTTGTGGTGGGTTAATGACGGCAGAGAAACTCTTGATACCAAACATACCCAAGTTGGAAATGGTAAAAGTACCGGATTGGAAGTCCTGTGGTTGGAGCTTACCCTTCTTGGCCTTGTCGGCCATCTCACGCACCTGGTTGGCAATGGTTGCCAATCCCTTCTTGTCAGAGTCACGTACCAACGGTGTGAACAAACCGATGTCGGTGTTGACGGCAACGTTGATATCGACATTGTGGAAACGACGAACGGCACTGGTCATCCAAGTGCTATTTACAGTGGGGACGTCCTTCAAAGCGGCAGAGGCAGCCTTGATAATAAAGTCATTGACCGACAACTTGTATTTTCCGTCGGCTTGACCGTTCAACTCGGTACGCACCTTGAGAAGCTTGTCGACACGACACTCCATGGTGAGGTAGTAATGTGGGATGGTTTGCTTGGATTCAGTGAGACGCGCAGCAGTGACCTTACGAATATTCGAGTGTGGAATGTCTGTGTATTCACCGACTTGTTCGGTGGCGACGGCTGGACGTGTGGCGGTGGTAGTGGCGGCAGCAGCTGGAGCGACTTCCTCGACAGCCTTTGGTTGATAGTTCAAAACGTCAGCCTTTACAATACGTTGATTTGGTCCGGTTCCAGAGACATCGGCAATATTGACACCCTTCTCCTTGGCAACGAATCTGGCAGCTGGTGATGAGAAAATTCTTCCACCTTCGTTGTTTTGTTGTCTTGGTGCAGATGATGATGAGCTTGATGGTGTCGATGTTTGTTGTGGAGCAGCTGATTCGGCTGGTGCTGATTCAGCTGGAGCACTGGTGCTAGTACCAACAGTGTAATCATTGAATTTATCGATATCTTCTTTCTTTGCAGCTAAAATACAAACTGGCTATAAACATGTTTTGAATAATAATAAACATTGTAAATAACTCTGTGATTTGTTGTTGTAGAAATATAGATGTCAAGTATTTCAAACTACTTACGCTGTCAATGTTAACACCAGAGGTACCGGCTGGAACTAAAATCTTGGCAACATAACCTGATTCCAAACATTCGAAATCCATAGTAGCCTTGTCAGTCTCGACTTGAGCAATGATATCACCAACTTTAACTTGATCTCCAACCTTCTTGTTCCACTTGGCAAGACCACCAGTCTCCATTGATGGTGAAAGTGCTGGCATACCAACAACGATATGTTTTGGATCTAAAATAGATAGATATTTTTATTAATACGATCAATCTTTGATTATTTCTAATTTTTTTTTATGTTATACTTACAAGTCTTTGATGAGGCAGCTGGTTTTGGTGCGGCGGCAGCTGGCTTTGGTGCTTCCTTTGGTGCGGCAGCAGCAGCTGGAGCTGGAGCAGCAGCGGCGGCGGCTGGAGCAGCAGAAGCTGAATAGTCTTTGAACTTCTCGATATCTTCCTTCTTCTTTGCGAAAATAGCAATCAACTGTTTGAACAATTGTTGTTGTTGTTAGATCATACACATCTGACAAAGATACTTTTAATCTTTAGTTTTAAATGAATGACTTACACTATTGATTGGAATACCTTTGGTACCTTCTGGAGCAATGATCTTTGCGAGATAACCTGATTCCAAACATTCGAAATCCATGGTTGCCTTATCGGTTTCGATTTGAGCAATGATATCACCAACTTTAATTTGATCTCCAACCTTCTTATTCCAAGCTACAATATTACCCTCTGTCATCGATGGTGACAATGCTGGCATATCAATCTTAATATGTGGTGGATCTAAAAAAAATTATAAAGTAAATTGATTAATTAAATATAAATATGAAATTTCATCTTAAATTTTAATCAATCATTTCATTGTGATGAATAGTATGATTGATCGATTGCATAGATATACCTACATTGAGTGGAGTAGAATCTTGATGATGGAACATGATATGAATGTACTTGTGGTGCAACCATCTTTAATGAATAGTTAAGATATGATGCATTGTTGTTGTTGTTGATGGTTGGGCAGTTGTTAACGGCAAACAATGCAGTTCTACCAACACCAGTGGTGTAATTACGTACACCATTTACCAATGTTTGTTGCTTCTTTACTAATCTAATTGAATGTCTCAACATTGTTTCTGTAATATATATATATATGTAATTTAACACAATAACAATCCTGACCGAACTGACCTAAAATTATTTAATTAAATAATAAATATATATATGAAAAAATAATAATAAGAATTAAATGAAATTTATAACAATTGTTGATAAATTTGCAATTAATTAATTATGTATTAGTTTTAAAAGTTAAGTTGGATGCAATGTAAACTGATAAAAGTAGAAGGTGTTTTGAAGTGGCATCATGATAGTTCAAAAAAAAAAAAATGAAAAAAAAATAATAATGATTTTTAAAAAAAATAAAAAATAAAAAGTTTTTCAAGTTCCCAAACAAAACCTTGCAAAAAAAAAAAATAAGATGGAAATTTTTTTATTCTTTTTTGGCAAAGATGAGATTTAAATAAAAAAACAATTACAAAAAAGAATTATATTATTTGTTGAGTTGTAAAATCAAAGAATAAAAGAGAATAAATAAAATTTAAACCACTCTTTTTTTATTTATTTTTAATTTCTTTACAATCACAATGACACAAACAAATAAAGACATCAACTTGTTAATCTTCCAATATTACTTCTTGGTCAAATAATAAATAGATAAAGTAATAATAAATAATATTATAGTATCATTTCAAAGAACTAAATGTCTTCCATCGATGATAACTACTGTTATTATAGATGATCGAACAAACTTTCCAATTGAGCTCCTAAATCTCCATAGATTAATGTTATTACCAAAGTCAAGAGTAAAGGAATTCAGATACTGTCGAACACTCCAACACAGATTTCCAGATTCCATTCAAAACTATCGATCGGCCCGCAGTTTAATGAGCAGTTGACAGCCAGCAACATTCCACATGGAATCAAAAGTATTAGATTGTCGGGTAACAGCTTCAATCAACCGATTGGTAGAGGTGTTCTTCCAAGAAGTCTTGAAAGTATTCGCTTTGGCAGTCAATATTGTCAAGGTATAGAACCAGGTGTACTACCAACCACAACTGAAACGGCTGTATATGAAAGGTCGTCATATTCAACTCCACCCAGATTTACTCCCAGCCAACCTCGAAGTTTTACAGCTCTCCAAGCACCGTCAATCAATACACTGTTATTACCAAACACTCTTCATACAATATTAGATACTTCATCAAGTTTTATTCCAACTTTAATGACACTTCCTCATCTAACCACTCTGTCATTCTTAAACGATAGCTTACAATTGAACTTAACCGACCTGTCATTTTCATCAGAGTAGCAAATTAACTTGGTAAATACCAACAACTATCAAACATTTGAATTTTAATATTAACATCAAGTCGGTAGTTTGAGGACTTTGGAAATATTACATGGTACTGGTATCTACAGTGTCTGAGGTCTAACGGCAACCAAGTTCCCAACAATATTATCCATTCTTTAAACTTCAATTGATTTCTTGCCATTGTTTAATTTGGCAAGAAATCAATTGAAGTTTACCATTATAAAACCTCCTTTTTATTTCACAACAACAATGCTGATTCATGAATCTGAATTTATTGATCTACTCTCAAAGTAAATCAATTTAAAATAAATCTTCTTTCATTCATTGACAAATACCTTTTTTCATATAATATTACAATAATTATTTTTAGAATCGACGGTAGTATTATCTTTTATTAGATTAACATGACACCGAGTGAAAATATCGATAAAATAATGCTAATTGATAGGTTGTTTGATGACGATAGATCACCAGTAGTGCTTGTGCCAGGGGTTGAAGTTGTAGATGAGGTGGTTGTGGTGCTTGTACCAGTAGTTGAAGTTGTAGATGAGGTACTTGTGCTTGTGTCAGTGGTAGTGTTGAGAGTCGGTTCAGAACAATCAAGACCTGTATATCCTTTATCACATTTACAAATGGCATTAGTATAGTTACATTGACCATGAGATGAACAATCATTCAAACAAGGTCTTGTATAGTAAAATAGTGTGTCGTTGTTGAATGTTTCTTGATCTGAAACTGAAACATAAACTGAAACAAGATTGTTTTTGGAGTCGGCTTCTCCCGATGGTGTGATGGTGCATATTAAATTGTTGGTGTTGATTTGTGTCACAGCACATTCTTCATTATTGATTTTCAAAACAAGGTCGATATTAATAAAATTGTCACCAGTGATTGTGAAATTAACTGGTTGATTTTTAAAGTATAGCTTTGGATTGATATCTGTGATTGTTGGTGCTAGATATCCAGATGAGTATTTGTTTGATGTTGGATTATAGACAACAAAAGATCCTGCACCAGATGATACAATACAAATAAGAGTTGCTGGGAAATTCTCTTTACTTTCAGATTCACATTCTAATTGTTCTCCATTAAGATAGATTGGAGTGGAAATAAGGAAGGTTCCAACAACTGTAATATTTCCTCCAGTCACTGGTATAACTGATACTGATGTGATATTCGATTTAAGATTAAGATTTAATGATACATCAGCTTGTTTGGAATCAACGAGAATAGTATAATTGTTGTTTAATATTGTTGTTGGAAGTTGAGCAACTATTTCGCTATCGCTAACCGAAGTAAAGATTGTATCTACATTGACATTTCCGAGGTCAGTCATCTTAAGAAGAAAAGCTGAAGATCCAAAGTTAGTTCCTGAAATTGTAATTACAATTGCATTATTATCGTCTTGTGTGTAGGAAGTGATAGTAGGGCTGTTATACTGGAAAGTAAGAGTATTGGAATAGACACCACGAAGTTGACTGAACATACGAATTCTTCTATCTGTGAGAATACCTTGAGGTGTTGAGAGTTGGCATAAATTTCCCGAGATAACTTGACACGCTACTGAAATATCACCAAAGATAGTTGTTAAATATTGTTCGTTGTTTGACGTGAAGAAATCACCTTTGATAACAAAATATACACCGGCGTATGTATCAATCGATTCTTGACCAACTGAGGTTAAATATGGAACAAGGATTACATTTGTACTAAATACACTTGAACTAGAAACAAGAACTTGTAAATTGGTCTCAGTTGAACCTGCTGGTACTGTAAAGTTTAGTGATTTGGCAGTTGAGTTGAATGAAATTGGTTGAGTATTCCATGTGATTGATAAGTATTGTGATGGAACCATGTCGGAGGCATTGAATGAGATGATGTTGTTTATCTGTGTGTAGGTTGGTCCGAAAGATGGTTTGATGAAAGTGAGCAGATTAAATTGATCGGAACTATATCCATTGAATGTCACTTGAGCCTGACAAGTTTGAAGTGGTGTAACTGTCTGTTTTCCATCGAGAGCTAAAGAACAACCAATCGAATTGACAGAGTTGAACTTCATATCGGTACAATTGATTCCACAAACTGTAATTTGGTAGTTTGCTGTGTTGACAAAGTTATTTCCGGTTATGGTAATATTAGAAACACCCACATAAGGGATTGATGGTGTACCTCCAACGATATATGGTTTGGGAACAGAACAGTCGTCAGCGAGCCAACCGGAATTGCAAACGCATCCACCAGAGATACATTGACCGTGACCTGAGCATTGATTTTCACATAGACTTGTATATTTCATTGTGTACATCCTTGAAGAGGATGACAGAACACTGACAACCTTGAGATCTTTATCGACGCCAACAGCATAGGAATAGGAATTTAGATTTTGACTAACTGGCTCTACAGGTTGAATACTCACAAATGTTGGTTTCAATCCAGTGTCAGATATTGTTACAACACCAAGATTTCCTTGTTTATCAACAACGGAAATGAATATTTGTCGGTAATCGATGTCATAGTTCATGTTAATGCATCTGCCGACGTCACTGGTGAGTGGAAATACGTTCTGTTGACCGGTTGTCACATTGAATCTTTCGAGATACGCACCATTACTGTCGGTAGTACAAGTATAGACCATGTAGTTATAGGCAAAAGCTGTCATCGAAGCGGTTTTCGAATGGCTAAGATAGAGTAAGGTAGAGGCAGGTCCTACATAATTTAAATAGATTAATCCACCATATGATAAATAGAGAACTTTGCTCACTCTATCATAAACCATAAAGTCAATCTCAGCGTCAAGCGGCACTGGAACATCGTACATATAAGTCGAACCTGGAGAGTAGTATTGGCCAGCGGTATTGTAGTTCCAGATAGTACCAGTTATTATCATCCTTAACAGATTGCTATGATAAAATGTCAATTCCGAGATGTATTCATTCTTGTCGTTGACCACCCATCGTTGGATCATATTTTTTTTCGTCAATATGCCAGTGGTATCATATTGCTGGGAGATCGAAGCAGAACCTGTCATGTCCTGAACGAAGATGCAAGCGAGTTCAGAAACCGTTGAGGAACTATTCTCTGATTTCAAAGGCAGTGCAATGGCCATGTTGGTACCGCCATTGGCAGTGGTGGCGAGCGAACTAATGATGGCATCGTTACTCAGTGGATCGAGATTGTCAGAGTACCTAAAGACAGTGGATCTCTGGTTGTTCGACATGATCATAAAATTCCTTTGGCCAGGCATATTCATGTCGGTTGCAAACTCGCCTCTAGCTATTCCATTGATTGGTACACCACCAACCTCTAACAACAACTTGGTGTATTGTGTTCCAAACACTTGTGCATTGGTATGGTCAACCAAAAGAAGTTGAATAATTACAAAGTATATAAATAATAGTGTATAAATAAATTTATTCAAATTCATTTTCATGATTTTATTTTAAAGTTACTATTAATAGTAATTGACTTGTCGAATTTGATAATAAGGAAAGTTCATCTAAAAAAAAAATAAAATCGTGTTGATGGGAATTTTGTCCAATTTCATAGTTGCCTATTCAACGAAAAAACAAAGTTTGATCAAACAACAGAGACACAAGAAAGCAAAGATTAAAATAACAATGATCGAGATTTTTTGTTATTTTGTTTTAAAAAAATATCTTTTGAATTTATTTAAAATACAACTATAACGTTATGTCTTTATCTTTTTTCCAATTTAATTGTTTACCAAAGAAACAAATATAAATTTAATCTTTTATTTTTTCTAACACGAATGTTTAATCGATTTTTTTTTTTATCTTTAAAAAATTTTTAAACGCTATTCTCTGTGTCGAACGTGCAAATCTAACCTATATAATAGAATGAGTGTATCTAAATATTGTTGTAGATATGGTATAGAATTATGAATGGGCAACACTAATGAATATCATCAATATTTAAAACCGATTATAGAGTTAGAGTTCACTTAGTGTTAAAGGGTAAGTGCATTATATTATGATCTTCATTGTTAATTTGAAATATTAAATACTAATAAATATAAAATATATATAGATCAGAATTAGTTCACTTTCCTCTTTTAGATGGTAACAAATTACAAAGTTTTATATTCAACCGCCACAAGGTAAAGGTGAATGAGTGCATCCAAAAAAAAAAAGAGAGAAACTCGAAATACTTTATTTGACTGTATGTTATTATAGTTAAGGAATGAATACAATTTATACAACTACAACTAATCTCCAACATATTTTATATGAACTATCTTGTGTTCTATTTATAATGACCAAGAATTAATATTGGAAGATTAACAAGTTGATGTTCTTTTTTGTTTCGTTCATCACCACGATCACAAATCTATATTGTCTTTTAAACATAAAGAAACTTGATAGTATTCCATCGTGTGAAACTACAGTTATTTTAGAACCGAGAATTCAAGTCGATTCCCAAAATCTTTATAGTATAACCATCAAATGTAAATGAATTGATAAATTGTCGAACACTCAAATACAAATTGCCAGATTCCATTCAAACACTATCTATATGATGAAGAGTTGACAGCCAACAACATTCCACGTGGAATCAAAAGTATACTTTGGCAAGCGACAGCTTCAATCAAAAATAGTGTTTACAATTCCGTGGAAAAAATAGAAGCAAATTAAAAAAATTTGAGTGGTACCACTGAAATTAGTATGGCTTTTCTCCCTTGCTCTATAAATTGTTCAAAAAAACCCAACCTACAAAATGAAATAACACATTTCATTGGGAACACTAAGTGTTATTTACTTCTAAAACTTCCACTGCAAATGACCTCATACACCCACAGTAGCTGAACTCATGCTAAATTAAATTATTAAAACTTTGGTGGTATAGTAGAAAAAACAATAATATTTTTAATCATGATCAAATTTTTATTTGTTATTATTGTTTTTTTTTAAAATTACTTATTGTTTATTAAAGATGAATGAAAACAAAGAACATAGATTTGTTAATATTCCAATATTACTTCTTATTTTTATAATAAATAGAATTCCTGATAATTTAGATAGAATTTGTTGGAGTTTAGTTTGTAAGAGATGGTTTGATAATAGAGATAAATATTTATTGTTCAATACCGATGAAATCAGTTTGATGTCAAATTATAATAATTATAATAGTGCGGCACCATTTCATCTACAATCATACAAATCAATCTATTTGAAATCAATAGATAAGAAGAGAGATTGTATATTCAATATTGGTTTAGGTTATCCTTATTGTCCCAAATATGACTATTCAATTGAATATCGTAAGTTTTTTTAAAAAAAGATTGTTTAATTATTTAAAATACTAATGTATATATAATATAGGAGCATTTAAAAAAATTGATAGTATTCCATCGAATGTAACTACTGTTATTTTAGATGACAATTTTCTTAGTAATTCCCGACATAATTTAATCGATTCCGAACATCTTTCTAAGCTGTTATCTCAATCTCCAAATGTAAAGGAATTGCAAAATTGTAAAACTCTCAAATACAAATTACCAGAAGAAATTCAAACACTTTCTATCCATTCAAGGTCTTTTGAAGAGTTGACAGCCAACAACATTCCACGTGGAATCAAAAATATTACTTTGAAGGTTAACCATTTCAAACAACAGATTGGTAGAGGTGTTCTTCCAGAAGGTCTTGAAAGTATTTGCTTTGGTAGTGAATATAGAATAAAGATAGAACCAGATGTACTGCCATCCTCATTGAAACATCTGTATCTTGAGAGTGATCTTACCAAACTCAAAAAACAATCACTTCCAGCCAACCTCGAAGTTCTACAGCTCCCTAAAGAAAATTCCATCAATAAGTTGTTGTTACCAAACACTCTTCATACAATATTAGAGATATCATCCTGCTATATACCTACGTTAATGAAATTTCCTCATCTAACAACTCTGTCATTCTATGACAGTAGTTCCTCATTGGATATCAATGAGCTTCCACCAAACTTAACCAACCTGTCATTCTCAGGTGATTATCAACTTAAATGTGCAATACCACCAACAATTACACATTTGGATATTAAAAATTGTAGATTTGAGAGTAGTGAAATATTACCAAAGACCTCAAACTACAGATTTGAAATTCTAATATCGCCAAAGTGCCCAGAACTACAAATGACAAATGTTCACATTTCTAAATTGGCACTTAATAGTCTCATTGATATCACACCTGGAATGATTACACCGGGAATCGAATCATTGGATCTATCAATGACCACCAGTAAAATCTACGTTGGATCAATACCAGAGTCAGTGAAACACTTGTCATTAAATATGACTACTGAGAATTATCATAATGTCATCCCGGAAACAGTTGAAACACTCGAGTTGCACAGAACCGATTCACTAACAGCTAACAGCATTCCAAAAACATTGAAAACCTTGATCATACCGTTTTCAAAATCAACACTTCAGTTCATTCCTCGACCACTTCCACCAAACATCATCTTTTGTGAAACCAATCTCCAACACGCATCTCATATAAGAAAACTTGATCACCAATATTATCTATTGTTTGGCAAACCAATCGAAGAAGTCGATGGAGAGATTACTAGTGAACAACCAGCTTTTCATTTCACAACAGCAATCTTTCATGAATCTGAATTCATTGATCTACTTTCACGTGAATCAAAGAAACCAAACCCATTTAACTACTTTAACCTAAATCAATTTTTTATAAATAAATAAGTAACCGTTGAACAATTAAAATAAATAATAATATTAAAATTAGTATTCATGTTTAAATCTATCAAGTTATCAATAAATTTATTCCAACAAACATTAGCATTACAAAACCTTGATATTAACATGATCGATCTAACACTTTTTGTTTACAATTGGTACCCATAAATTACTGTAAAGATATTCAATCTTCGATCAATCTAAATTAAAACAACTACATTCTAAAATAGTTCTGATATCAATAGACTATTGCCTGCCAAATTACAACAAACTATTGGTAGATCATCAGAATAAAAGAAAGAATAAATTAATATTTTTGATCTTTTTTTTTTTTTTTGTTTTTCATTCATTTCTTTAATGATCATTAAAGAAATGAATGAAAAAAATAAAGAACATCTACTTGTTAATCTTCCATTATTACTTCTTAGTCATATTATAAATAGAATACCTGATAATTTAGATAGAATATGTTGGAGTTTAGTTTGTAAGAGATGGTTTGATAATAGAGATAAATATATTTGGTTCAACACCGATGAAATCAGTTTGATGTCAAATAATAATAGTACTTCATCATTTCATTTACAATCATATAAATCAATCTATTTGAAATCGATAGGTAAAAGAGAATGTACATTAGGTATTGGTTCAATCACTCTTTATAATCCAAAATATGACTATTCAATTGATAATCGTAAGTTTGTTTGTCTTTTAAATAAAATAAAAAAAGATAGATATATATTAATTATTTAAACTTCATTTTAGAATCATTTCATAAACTTAAAAGTATTCCATCGAATGTAACTACTGTTATTTTAAAAGATGCACCAAGACTTAATCCTCTTTATAAAAATGTTTTCAATGATTCTCCGCCTGATTCCGAACATCTTTGTAGGTTGTTATTACAATCTCCAAATGTAAAGGAATTGAGATACTGTCGAACACTCAAATACAGATTGCCAGATTCCATTCAAAAACTATCTATCTGCTTGGCGTATGGTGAAAAGATGACAGCCAACAACATTCCACGTCAAGTTCAAAGTATTTCTTTAAATTGCAACTTTTTCGATCGACCATTTACTAGAGATGTTTCTGGTAATCAGAATCATCAAGTGATAGAACCAGGTGTACTACCAACCTCACTGAAACATCTGTATCTGGGATATGGTAGTATTCAACTCCACCCAGAATCACTGCCAGCCAACCTAGAAGTTCTACAGATAGGAAGAGTGGCACCGCCAACCGGGTTGTTATTACCAAACACTCTTCATACAATACTAGAGATATCATCGTGTTGGACTCCAATGTTAATGACACTACCTCATCTAACTACTCTGTCACTACGTGATAGTACTCGCTCATTGGTCATCAATGAACTTCCACCAACTTTGACCGACCTGTCATTTTCAGGTGATTATCAACTTAACTTTGAAATGCCCCCGACTATCACACATTTGGATCTTAGCAATTGTAGATTCGAGTACTATCAAATATTCCCAGTGACATCAAACTACCGACTTGAAGTTCTAACGACAACAAAGTTACCAAAACAACAACAGACAAACGTTCACATTTCAAAATTGGTATTTCAATGTCTTACTCTAGGAACACTCACACCTGGAATAATTCCAGCCGGAATCGAATCATTGGATCTATCGATGAGCATAAACAACATCTCGGTTGGATCCATACCAGAGTCAGTGAAACACTTGTCATTAAATATGGTATATGAAAGTTATCAGGATGTCATTCCGGAAACAGTTGAAACACTTCAGTTGCACAGAACCGATTCACTAACAACCAACATTATTCCAAAAACATTGAAAACCTTGATCATACCGTTTTCAAAATCAACACTTCAGTTCATTCCTCGACCACTTCCACCAAAAATCATCTTTCGTGAAACCGATCTCCAACACGCATCTCACATAAGAAAACTTGATCACCAATATTATCTATTGTTTGGCAAACCAATGGAGGAATTCAAAGGAATGTTTACCAGTGAAAGACAACCAGCTTTTCATTTCACAACAGCAATCTTTCATGAATCTAAATTCATTGATCTACTTTCACGCCACGCCAATCAATTTAAAACATTCGACAAATAAACAAGTCAAAAAAAAAACAAATATTATTCATCTTATAATTTATCAAGTTATCGACCTATGACAACGATAATATCATACAATCTGATAACAAAAAGTACTTAGAAACGTTTGATAAAAAAAACTTTCCAATTAATGGTGATGTTGTCTCCATAAAGTCAGATGTGTGGAGGCTAATACTATGTGGCTCTATTTGAAAGAGATACGAGATTCCTCGATGATAATGGTACTCTTGATAACATTGTCGTTATAAAGGGTTGTTGTGAAAAGAGATGATTATTTTAGAACAAATATAATATTTAAAAAATAGTTTTTAAAAACAAAGTTGAAAACATTCACTGGTGTGCAGCTATTAATAGCATTACATATATACATTGCAAAAGCCTGATAAACCATCTTTTAAATTTAGTGTTGGCAGAAACACTAAATTTCATTTCATAGTAGTAGTACTCCTAACTAAAATATCATCTTTATTTGAGAGAGGCAAGCAGAATTTGTAAAATTGATAACTAATAACCAATCAATATCTAATGATTCTATCACCTTTTTGTTATTATGTTCGTTCTTCTTTGTTGTTATAATTAATCATTATTGATCTTCTTTCATCAAAATCGAATACAAATAAATCAAATTTAAAATATTATAATAAAACTCTGCAGAATCATTTCATTGTTTAAATTAAGAATAGATGTCATCATTTATTTTTATTGAATTCCGATTTTTTTTGGGGATCGGTTAAAATTTGACTAATTCAACTCCAAAAAAAACCATTTTTATTTTATGAATGAAAGTCCAGATTTATGATGCAAAGGCAACACAATAATGCATTTATTTTGTAATTGTTTTTTAAAGTTTGACAAGTTAAAAGAAGAAGTTTATTTTGTTGCAATAATTTAATATTATTATTTTACATTTTAATTTATAAATATTATTATTTAATTTGTACATATATTATTATTATTTTTTATATATTTTATTTAATAATTGTATATTAGTTTATTTTAGTTTATATTAGTTTAGTTTAGTTTTGTATTTTTTATTTATTATATGGACCCATTTAATAATAAAATAGGAGGAGAAGAAGAAGATCATATAACTTCAACTGTAGATAACAGTGGAAGAAATGATAATAATGCTAGTAGTAGTAGTAATATGAACATGAATATGAATATGAATATTAATGGAGCTAGTAGTAATGGTAATGGTAATACAGTTGCAGACTTAATATTAGCAATAGATGTTGGAACTACAAATATTAGAGCTATCATTTTCGATCCGTTGTTGAATATTGTATCAAAATCAACACAGAATATACCTTTGATAATCGATCAGAATAGACCGGGCTATATCGAGCAGGATCCCATATTGATGTGGGAGATGTGTAAGGTTGTTGTGAAGGATGCCATTAGTTTGTCACCGGCTGCCTCGCATCCCGAGAGAATCAGATGTCTGGGCATTACCAACCAGCGTAGCACTTTTCTGACATGGCGTCGTGATACTGGCAAACCGATACACAATCTCATCACCTGGCAAGATACTCGCTCAGCAGAGATCTGCAAGAACACCAACAATTCATTCGCTGTCAAGGGTATACACGGTGCGACGCGATTCGCTCATCTCTTCACAGGCAAACCGAGATTCTTGCAGGCTAGCTACCTCGATGTCACCACTGCACATACGTCGTCGCGTCTCGCGTGGATACTGGAGAATCACGCCGAAGCAAAGAAAGCGGCGAAAGAGGAGCAAATGATGTTTGGAACGATCGATACTTGGCTGCTGTGGAATCTGACGGGTGGAAAGACACACGCCACCGACTACAGCAACTTTAGTACCACTGGACTGTACGACCCATTCGAAATGACCTACAACAAAGTGGTATTCTATCTCTTCAATATACCTTATCATATCATGCCAAAGATCTGTGATACCAGCTATCACTATGGTGAGACGCTGCAGGAGCTGTTTGGCGTCGCCATACCGATCACCTCGTTGTGTGGCGACCAGCAATCTGCAATGTTTGGTGAGTGTTGCTTTAAGGAGGGCGACACCAAATTGACTATTGGAACAGGTTGTTTTGTAAATATCAATACAGGTTCACAGGCACGTGCTTCTCGCTACGGAATGTACCCGTTGATCGGCTGGAAAATTGGCTCGGAGATCACCTATGTTATGGAGGGAAAGGGTATGGCTGCGGGTACAGTAGTCGATTGGGCACAGTCGTTCGGTATGTTTGAATCGCCAGTGGATACATCGGATATGGCTGCATCGGTACCGCACTCACAGGGTGTAGTATTCGTGCCGGCACTGACTGGTTTGGCGCCGCCACAAAACGATCCAAAAGCGCGTGGACTCATCATTGGATTGACACCATCCACCAGAAAAGAACATGTAGTGAGAGCATTGCTAGAGTCGTTTGGATATCGTTGTAAAGAGCTGATAGATAGCATTATCTCGGATAACTATTGTCGCATCAAGAAGGTTGTCGCCGACGGCGGTGTCTGTCAGAACGACTTTGTCATGCAATTCACATCGGATATTTGTAATATTAATATAGATAGAGCGGCTCACCCAGAGATGACAGCGGCAGGAGTATGTATGTTGGCAGGATTGAATGTAGGAATATGGAAATCGAAAGATGATCTTGTCAAACTGAGACAGAGCTCTCGTATTTTTGTCAATGGAATGAACAGAGACGTTATCAAAAAGCATTTCAAACGATGGACCAGAGCAGTCAGAAGATCGATGCACTGGGCATCCGAAGACAGTTTCAGTACCGCCAACGATGGGTTTGGTGAGGGGAGTGATGATGAATCAAACTACTCACCACACAACTCACAAAAGAAAATGCCTACTGTAGCAAATTAATTAATATGAACATTTTAATAAATATAAAATATATAAATATATAAAGAATTTTATAATATAAATCAATTATTGTTTTGAATTCAGGTCATCATATTGCATAATGAGAGATAAAAATGAATTGATTAATTAAATTCTATTGACATTCATAGTTTCTTTATTCAAAGATGATACACCATTTAAGTTAAGGTTTTGAAGATTTTCTTTATTTTTTGATAAAATTTAATTCAAAAATATTTTATTAGGTTTTTAAATTTTTTAAACTTACTGAGTAACATTTTCAAAAGGTGTTTAAAACAAACAATATCTATATAAATAAATTTATTTCTTTTTCTTTTTTTTGATTTGTTCTGAATCTCTTGTATTTATAATAAGAATCCATTGAGTATAGAATTGTTTCAATATATTTTATTTTAACTAAATTTTATTTCATTTATTTTTATGTTAAATTTGAACTTTGCTATTGATTCTGTCATCTAAAAAAACAAAACCCTATCCAAAAATAATCTTCTTTCATATATTACTACCAAATTGATTTTTTTCTATATTAATCATATTAAATTTTTAATCTTTATCAATATTTTATTTATAAAATTTTAAATATTATTTTTATTTATTTTTAGTTTGTGAATTATAATAAAATAGGTTTAGATTGTTTTAAATAAAAACAATTTAAATATTGTCAATTTTTGTATTGTGATCAATCATATTATTTATAAGAAAATTTTAACCAATCGTCAATAAAATAGAATAAACAAAATGGGGACGAAGATAAAATCAAATTAATGTTTAATTATCAAACATTGATAGAGTGTCAAAATTTCTTTGTGTTTAAAAGATGAGTAAAAAGAAAAAATTTATATAATTTAATTCTTAACAATTTGATCTATTTCAATTTGTTGTTGTTCTTCTGTTTCAACTGATTTTGATGATGCCATCAGTGGACTTGTCAGTGTGGACGAATTTGATAAAAAGTTTCTACGACCTTGTCTCATGAGATAGAGATGATGTTCAACAGCATCGTTTACCGTCCAGAAGAAATGATTGGCACCAAGAGTATCGACCACTCCACCTTTCTTTAGGAGATCTCTGATGTAACCTTTGATCGATGCATAGTAAATAACCAACTGTCGATGTTTAAACTCTTCGACAAACTCTCGCAGCATTCTCAAACCTGTTGAATCGATATCGTTCATACTACTACAATCGATGATGATTGCACCCTTCGTTGGATTACCATCGATATCCACAGTGACCAAGCCATCTACATCCGCTAGATCCGTCTCACTATCCGATAGTTCAAAACGATCCGATTTCTTTGTTGGTTCATACTGCCTCAGTTTTTTCTTTATATATTGAGTGTTTGCAAAATAAATAGATCCATCAATTCTAACAACTTTTATACCCTATTATTATAATTAATATGAATTAGTTTTGTTTCTATCAATTTATATATTAATAATTATTTATAGTTACTTTAAAAGTTTCAGCTTGTGGTACTCTTTTAATGTTTTTATATAATTCTGTGCCTGGAAGTCTACCTAGCTCGGCGAATGGTGGATAGGCACTCTTGTAGATGATCAAGAGAAGTGAACAAACGATACCAATCATGATTCCTTGAAGAATACCAAGGAAAATAGTCGAGAGGAACGAAATCAAGTATAGCATTAGATCCCTTCGATGTACTTTCCACAGATCCAGTGCAATCTTTACTTCGATGAGATCTGCAACTGCCACCACAACAATACTGGCTAGAATCGAACGAGGAAGGAACATGATCACTCTTGTGAGGAAAAACAAAGAGAAAATGATGATAACAGCGGTGATGAAACCAGAGATCTGTGATTTAGCACCAGATTGCAAATTGACTGCTGTTCTCGAGAGTGATGCACCGATTGGGAAAGAAAGGAAGAACGATCCAATGAAATCTGACATTCCTAGCGCGAGCAACTCTTGATTTGCGTCGATTGGATATTGTTCTTTCTCGGCAATCTTTGTACTCACGGAAACAGAGCTAATGAATCCTACCAGCACCAACACCAAAGCACCGGGAGTGATTCTCACAACGACATTGAACCAATTGCCAGACTCTGGATAACCCTCGGTTGTTCTGATCGTTGGGAATGTAGGTGATGGGAAATTCGAGGGGATCACTCCAACCGTCGAGATATGAGCACGTTTCTCAAGGTCAAACACCCAAGAGATAAATGTAAGAATGACAACAATCAGCAAGGGACCTGGAAGTTTCAACTTGTATCGAGAGTTGACCTTTTTAATCGCGAATAGAAATGCAATGCCTGCGAAGGCTATCAAAACCGACCACCAATTGGTACGCTTTATCTCGATGAGATACCGGATTAGGAGTAGCGGTAGGAAGTTTGACGATTGTATACCACTATAGATTCCAAAGATATGCTTGATCTGGCTGCTACTAATGATAATGGCACAGCCACTGATGAAACCAGTCTTCACTGGATCACTAAGGAAATTCGCTACGAAACCGAATCGCAGTAGTCCAAATATTATTTGATAGACGCCACAGACGAACGCGAGCAATATCGATACCGTCACACGCCGTTCCATGTCGTGGTTATCTATTCCCACCTCGCCATTCACCGTTTCCAGCACCAGCAACGAAATGATAGCAAAAGGACCCATAGACAACTCACGTGAAGTACCAAAGATACAATAAACAAAGATCGGAACAATAGAACTGTAGAGACCGTACACCGACGGCAGCTCCGCCACCATTGCATACGCCATACCCTGTGGAATCAACATGACACCCACAGTCAACCCAGCGATAATATCGCCCCGCAAATTATTCTTTATATTATATTTAGGCAGCCAACTAACGATTGGCAGCAAACCCAGTAGATAGTGTATGAATCTTTTCTTGTGTTTCTTTTCGAATTTGAATTGTCGAATCTGACGGATGGTCGACATGAATATATCGTCGTCGTTGTTGCCAACCAGTGTTGGTGTGAACGAATGTGGTGTAGGATCGTGATCTGCACCCGATGCATACTTTAGCGTTGAATGGTCGGTGAATGCATTGCTACTGCCATCCGTCCTTATCTCATCCATCTCAATAGCGGAATCCAAATCTACAGGTGGCACCGATGATGTCGGCATCTTCTGTCGACCACCAGAACCAATAACTTTCGGTGAAGATACCGAAGAGTAATAGGGTGAAGTCGGTTGACTTATACGCAGCGATTGATTCAACTTTGAAGGTGGAACATAGTACAAATCCATTGATTCCGACACCTCACGTTCCTTCGCCAGAAGTGATTCCTGATCGAACTCTCTACTTCTCGTCAACAGACTGGTAGAATCTGCTCCATCGTGATTATGTCTACCAGTCTGTTGTTGCTGTTGTGTATTTGGTGAGAGAGGTTGGTCATTCACCAAAATAACAGTATTCTTTAAACCATTACTATTACTACTACTACTATTATTATTATTATTATCATTCTGACTTCCACCTGAATCATTCAATGATGAATACTTATTATTTTTATTTGACATTTATTTTTTATAATTTATCCAACATCGATGTTAATAAAAAAAAAAATATCTAAATAAAATTTTTTTAAACTATCTTTTTCGGAATTTGAAAGATATCTGTAAATTAATTTTAAACTATGAGTTCATATTTAATGAAATTTAATGTTATTAATTATTAACAAAAGATAAAAGAGTTTATTTATAGTAAAGATATCTTACTTTTTAATTAATATATATCAATGATGATTGTAACAAAGATATATAAAATATGAATAAATAAATTTGTAATTTCGAGACAATCAATTATTATTACTTGATATTGTTATTGTTTTATTGATTTGATAGATATTTTAAACACAAATAAAAATCAAATTACAACAACTATTGTTTTTTTGTTTGTTTTATTTGTTTTATTTGTTTACTAATAGTGGTTGTTTGTTTTTTTCGTTAATTGAATCGATATGAAATAAATAATTGTTATTGTTGTTAGATAATATTATCTAAATTTGATATTATTAATAATAAATAGATAATATGTATAGATAGTGATTTCTTAAAGTTATATTTCATAAATGAGGTATTTTTGTTGTTTGTATTTATATCTGTTGTTATTGTTTAAAATGAACGCCAGCCACTACAAAAAAAACATGTGGGTTACAGCACACATTGGAACTAGCCAGTGAACATTTTGGTTTTGGGAAATTTTAAATTTCACTGTTTTTTGTTTATTTTTTTTTTGTTAATTTTCATTTTTTTTGGATCAACAAAATGGTTATTGATTCGTCTACTTTTAGACTTATAAGTGCTATTCTTTTTTTGATTATATTTATTTCTATTCTATTGGTGGTTAACTTTTCGTTTTGATTGAAAAAAGTATACCCACCACCACCCACAGGCAAAGTTTCACCATTATCACCATTTATCATCTTTTTCACTAATTTCACCATTATCATTCGTTCATTCAATAAACCAACCACACAGTTTCTAAATATTAAGGGTGATAACAACCAATGCTATTCATTATTTTTCACCTTTATTCACTAATTATTACTAATCAACGTAGTCAATTGAAAAAGCTAACATGATTGGTTTTATTCTCACCATTTTTCATCTTTTTCACCATTTTTCACCATTTATCATCTTTTTCACCACCACTTTCACCATTAGTTTACATAATATTACCCAATAGAGTAGAGCGAATGCATTCACTACTTTCAGATAAACTTTAAAATTGCGTTGTCATTGTTGTTGGGGTTATGTATAAATACAATATGATAAGGTTTTATTTGTTGATAATGAAAATGAAATGATATGATTATATATTATATTAATATTCGCATTTGTTGGTTTGGTTGGTTGGTGATTTGATTTTGTTTATACATGTTTTTGTTGACAAACACAACTACTACTACTACTACTAATTGGTAGTAGATTATTTGATTTGTCAACCTCTATTTAAAATTTGATAATTATAATTGGATATCTGTTGTTGTTGTTGTTGATTATTAATCGCTTGCTGTCGCCCAAGATATGATTCTACGATCAAAACTACTCGAAAAAATAACACTATCGTCATTACTCCATGCTGTACTAGTCGCCATCAATTTATGACCCTAAGTGATATTATTAATATATACGTTAATATAATTCTATATTACTAAACAACAAAACTTTAATTAACAAGCTTTCTACTTACATATTTATATTGATCTCTCATCTTTCCTTTTCTGTTTCCATTGATATCATACACTGAGATTCTACCGTCGTCTTGTGGTATTGCTATTACTGCGGCTGGAGTGCTCTGTGATACAGAGAGTCGGTTGATTGGCAGTGGACAACGAATGGAGGTCTTGCAGTTTTTGGTTTGTCGGATATCCCAGACTTTGACGGTTCGATCATCGCCACCACTCACAATGTGTCCACCATCGTAGGTGTGCATCGCAGAGTTGACCGCTTCTTGGTGACCATGGATCGACTCCACTGGTCCGCCGCCGCTGCCAGATGATCTTGCATCCCAAACACGAATAACACCGTCGGTCGAAGTCGTAATGGCGTAGTTCAAGCTCGGCACCGAAGTGATATTGGTGATGCGATGTACTTTCTCCATGCAGACACCGGTTGCCGTAGATATGGTTCGTCCATTCTCTGTGTTCCACCAGCGAATTGAGTTGTCCCAACTGGCGGAAACAACTGTGCTATTCGACGTCCAGACGGCAGCTGTCACCGGACCCGTATGTCCTTTCAACTCTAGCAGTGGAGTTCGCAATATATTGTATCCATGTTCATTCTGTTGCTGTTGATGTGAAACTATATTATGTTGAATCTGTTCAATCTCATCGATCGATCCTCTTAACTCTAGTTCCGGTGAACTTGGTGGTTGTTGTTGTGGAAGTGAAAGTTGAGGTGGTTGATGATGTTGTTGTTGTTGAGTATTTTGATGTTGATGATGTTGTTGATTAAAATTGAAATTCAAATCTTCATCGAATCTATCCAACGAATCGTCATCCGATTCAAAGTCATCTTCAGGTTCTGAAAGATCATTCATTTCAAATTGTTCCTCTTGATATTGATGTTGTTGTTGTTGTTGTTGATGCGCTGGTTGTGATAAACTGAACACTTCATCTCTTGATCTCTGTCTTTCCAATAGAGGTGTCCATAACTTTACTTTATTCTTATCGTTCTGACTTGGTCTTCCCAAGATTGGTGATGATGGTACCTGTTGTTGTTGCTGCTGCTGCTGTTGTTGATCTTTACTCAGTATTCCTCCTGTCTGTAGTTGTATTTGTTGTTCTAATAGTGTATTCTTAATTGGTGTATTATCTTGTTTGGCAGACGACGATGAAGTGGCAATGCCAAGCGAGTGAAACGGCTGTTGTTGCGGTGCCATCTGTGAGATGTTTGCAGTGGCTGACGAAGAGGATTGCGACGATTGCGGCACGGGAGAACGCATTCCGCTCTGTGAGAAGCGGTCGGTCGGCACCTTGAAGATGTGTATCGTTTTGTCACCGCTGGCGGTACACACCAACTTCTCACTCGGGTGAAAACGCACACTATTCACGGTGCCGGTGTGCGCACTGTAGACCAACGGCATCTTTGATCCGTCGACAGACCATATTCTCGCGGTTCGATCCGACGAGCAAGTCGCAAATATAAATATATCCCAAGGACTGGTTGTCACCTCCCAAATGCCATCGCGATGTCCAACGTAATCTCTCACGCGAATCCACTTGTGCGATCCATCACGCTTCGAACTCGACGACGACTTTTGATGTTTCGGTTTCTTTATCTTTGCCAACTTTCCTGCTTTCGAACCCAATGCTTCATTTGATAATATAATAGTATTTAAATCTAGATTGGATTATCAATATCAAATGTTGTTAATAACAAGTTGACAACTATCATATCATGTAATATCATACTCTGTTTAATTGGATTTGTATTCGAACTCGAAGAGAGCAGTGATGGTTTTGAAGTTGATGGTAATCCACATCTTGCTCGTAACTCTTGATTCTCCTCCCAAAGTAGATTGTATTCGTTCTCCAGTTTCACCAGCAACTCTTTGAATCTCTCTTTAGACGGTTGCTGCCCACCACTTCCATTGCTAATCTTGGCAATCTCTTTGGATAGTTTTTCCTTCTTTAGAAATAGTAACACCATGACAATGATAATTGTTAGTTTAGTAATAATTAGGTGGTGTCAAACATTATATAATGTTATGTTATAATATATATATTTAAATAGCATACCTCCATATTTATTTATTTTTAATTTCCTATATTTGTATATTTAAATATTTTGTATATATTTTTAATTTAAATATAACAACATCTATTATATTATATATTTGTAAAATTAAATCTCATAGCAAATAAAAAACTTTCTAATCCAACCTAATTGAATAACTATGCAAATGAACTAACTGTACTGTACAGTTCATAAACCCCACAGTCTAATATGTTATGTTAGCTATCGTATAAATAACACTCACACACTTAGACTGCGACTATAACTATGACTATGACTCTATATATATATTAATTACTTTTTGCTATCACCCCACTTTCAAACACTAACTAATTTAATTTATCAAACTAAAATGCTATTAGATATTTTAAATAAACTAGAAATATATATATAATAAAATATAATATAACTTTGAAAAACAAGTAATTTATATTTTCCGACCACTAAACTAACTAATTATTGTTATCTGCTTTTTGTTTTTAATTTATGATAAATGAATGAATTCTATTACTAAACTAAAACTAATTTAGATGAAAAACTAATGTTAATAATAGTTTTTCATTAATTAATTAATATGGATATAAAAGTAAAATAAGGAAGTAAGAGTGAGGTGTTTTAATAAATATAAATATGATTGAAATGATACATTGCAATGCAACGCAAAACTCTAGCAGAGTGCTCTGATATTAATAATTAATTTTAATTTAATTTAATATTTAGTGTCTGTATAGTACATAACTATACTACTATATATTGTTGTTTGTATAAACTAATTAAATATATCAAAAGATTAAAATGACATTTTTTATATCCACAAAGTGACAACCAATACTATTATTATCTAATGAATTGGTGTGTATGGGAGATAAGCTTATGCATTATTCCGAATTTTTTTAAATTTGATGGTTGTGTATAGATGCATGAGGATGTGGTAAAATCCAATACACCCAAATTTAATTTTTAATATTGTATTGATAATTATGATCATCCTCATCAACACACATTATTTTTTGTAAAAATATCGCATATAGTTATTATCAATCATCCATCACAAGATCTTGAAACATCATATTCATTTAAAGTTTAATATTTGAATTGTTAATTCTAGATTTGATTGATTTGATTGATCTGATTTGATTGTTCACTCACTAACTAACTGTATTATTATCATACTATTATTATTATTAATATATAAAGACATCTCTTTAGTTTAAGTTTAGCTGCACTACAATATTTGCCATTATAAAAAATAAAAAATAAATAATAAAAAAAAATATTGGAAATTAAAAAGATTAAAATAATAATAATTACATTTGCTTTGTTGTTTGGTTTGTTATGTATGCTCTAGTTTGTTTGTTTGTTTCTTTTTCTTGATTGATGTTATAATAATACAGATTACAACTGTAACTTTGCAAAATTGGTACAATGATGTTATATTTTTAGTTGTGAAGTTTGCTGATGATAATTATTTGGTATTTGGTAATGTGTGTGTGGAGCTGGCATTAAAACCCTGATTAAAGAATCAAGCACACAATTCCCTTCGTCTAATAATAAAAAAAATAAAACAACAAATCAAATAAAAGTAATTTTTATTTAAAATTTAATTTTATTTGAATCAATGCTATTAATAAAAAAACTCACAACCCTCATCAACACCAAACTAAAAAAAATCAACTCGATTTTGTTGTTTTTGCTTTTAAGATTTTGTAAGTCAAAAAAGAATCGTGCATCGGTGTTAAATCAAGCAAAGTTTTGGGCAAAAAAGCAAAAACTAATACAGATCTTAACATGATCGAAAAACTAACTAAATACACACACAAACCAACCAAAATTTTATTACTAAAATTGGTTTGTTGTTTGAGTTAAAACAAAATTGTAGAAAATCAAATCTTGAGTTTTAGCTAAAAGATAATAATAAATATCTATTTATATTATTTTTATTTCTTTATTTCTTTAATTTATTATATTCTTCAGTTGCTTTTTGACGTAGTTGATCGATGTTCTTATCAAGCTCGGCAAACTCCAACACGAGATGTCTTCCGTAAAGATGAGAGTTTCTGAGAGCATCCATTGCGTTCTTCGCTTCTTGCTCCGTGAGATACTGCACGAAACCGAAACCTCTGTGACCACCGGTCGGTTTCTTGGGAATACGCACGGATTGCAGTTCTCCGTAGGTGGCAAATAGCTTACGGACTTCGGCGGGCGACGCCTCGAATGGAATGTTCTTGACGGAGATCTTCGTGGAGACGACGTTGGCCGGTGTCGGATCGATGGAACGCTTGGCGTTCGCTGGTAACTCCTTGGTAGCCGATGCCTTATCGGACAACTTCAAAACGATCTCGTGGCCATCGACAGTTGCATTGTGCCACTTCTTGATACACTCGTAGGCACCCTGTTTCGTTCCAAACTCTGCAAAACCATAACCGTGCGACAACTTCTCGCCGGTCTTATGATGCAACTTCGTAGCGACATTGACACTGATAAAGTCACGAATACTCTTGAATCTCTCGCGCAAAGTCTCACTTGTTGTATCGAAATTAAGATTCTTAACAAACACATAAAATGTTTGTTTATCTTGTTGTTGTTGTTGTTGTTGTGGTTTGCTGCTATCTACTTCTTCATTTTCTTGTTTAACTATAATGTTGTTGTGGTTGTTGTTGTTCTTATCTTGTTGTTGTTTCTTATTATTGTTTTGTTGTTCTTTTTCTAACTTTTGTTGTTGTTTCTCTTGTTGACGTTGTTCTTGTTCGCGTTGTTCACGTTGCTTAATCTTGTCCTCGAGTGAGATGGCTTGTTTGGTGAAGACACCGATCGGTGCCCACTCGAGGTAGAGTGGAACATGGTGGAATTTAGTGTATGCCAAGTTCTGGAATGCCAACTTTGCTTCGCTGACATGGTAGAACTCGAGTAGTGCCAGTGTACGTGCCGGTGTCAACAAGACACGTGCCAACTCACCGAAACGACTAAACATTGTTTCCAACTCGGTCTGTGTAGTCTTGTGTGGAATGTTCTTCACCAGAATGACGGTCTTTGAACGCTCTATACCCTTGCCACCGATCTTCTCAATAACGACGCCTTCCTCCTCCAAAAACTTCTTTGTCTCATTGATAATATGTGTTTCCATCAGGGTCATTCTCACAGCCAAATCAGTCGCATTCGGATCCAACACCTCACCCTGTGTCAACTTGTATCTCTCTGCCAACGAACTAATAATAGCGTCAGACTGTAGAAAAAGAATAACAACAACATGTATTAATAAGATGATGTTAATAAACAAACTAAAGTTAAACAACTAACTTACTCTCATGAAAAGTGAATTCCAATTGTAGGTTGCACCGGCAGCAGCTTTTTGTTCTCTTTCTTTTTGTTGTTTGAATGAAGATGATTGGTTCTGTTGACCGTTTGAATCTTGTTGTTGTTGTTTCGATTGTTGTGTTATCTTGGCGGGTAGGATATGAACGAGACGACCTTGAATTGCTTTACCATCCATTTCGGTCATGGCACGCATAGCATTCTCTGGAATCATAAACAGTAGGAATGCAATTCCCTTTGATTTCTTTGAGTTTCTATCGATAGGTATATAGATCTCCGATAGCTTACCGAATGGCTCGAACAGCTTTTTCAAATCGTCCTCCGTAACTGTATACGCAAGATTTCTAATGAACAAACGACCTGTTTCACCAACGTCTTCTTCCACCTCTTGTTTCGCATAGTCATTCTCATATTTAAAAACCACTACCTTCTTTAAAATCTACTACTTTAGCTTCATCATCTTCTCCTCCTCCTTTTACTTCTTTTACTTTTTCTACTTTTTTAACTTTTTCTTCTTCTTCTTCTTCTTCTTCTTCACTTTCTTCTTCTTCTTCTTCATTTTCATCCTCATCTTCATCATCTTCACTATCTTCCTTATCATTACTATTATTCATCTTTGACTTTAACCAATCTAAATCTGAAATAGCTGAATCTTTTGCAAGTTTATTCTCCTCTGTTTCGTTTGTATCGTTTGACTTGTTATCGATTGGCATATCTTCGTAGAGATCATCGTCGTCGTCGTCATCTTCACCAGTCGTAGTGGTAGCACCTTTAATATCATCGTCAAACACAATCAAATCTTTGTTCTTCTTATAGTCATGTTCAATCTTTCTCTTCTTCTTTGTCTGATCTTGTTGTGCATCTTCACTCTTGACACGATCGTCATCGTTGTTCGACCAATTGTTTCGTTGTGTTCTCTGATGCATTCTCTTGAATTCCTGATACTCTGGATCGTTCTCGTCGATATCATCATCACCATCTCCACCAACACCCTTTCTTTTATTCTTTAATTTCTCTTCTGCATCTTTCTTCTTTTGTTGCTCAGTGAGTTGTTTCTGTTTCTCTAGTTCCTGTGCTTTGTTGAATGCCGATGAACCAGCAGAGTATTTACTCCATGGTCGTGAAACACTCTCGGAATCCACTGCCTTCTCAACAATGATCTTACTTGTATCCAAATAGGTATTGTTCAAAACCAACGCTTGTTTCGCTGCAGACTCTGACGAAAATCCAATGAATCCAAACATTCTTGATTTTCCATCTCTAAAATAACAAATAATAATAACATTTTAGAGAAAATGAGTAATTGTTCTAAATCTATTTATATATTTAGTTTTCTTTTGTTTAATGTTAACATTTGCCTTACCTTGATTTCATAATCTTACAGTCAGTGACTGTACCGAAACGTTCAAAGTGATCTTTCAATCTTTTCTCTGTTAGATGTTTAGGTAGCTGTTTAATACATACTCTTGTAGTCATATTATTTAATATTTAATATTGAATATATAAAAAGTAATAAAAAATAATCTAAAAAAATAGTTATAATAATTCAATTTTTGATTAAAAAATTTCGTTCGTTTTCTTATTTTTTTAATTTTATTTTTAATTAATTTTTTTTTTTTTTCAAGGTGATTTAAATTCATTTCAAATTTTCATTATTAATTTTATGATGAAAGGAATAATTAAATTCAACTATTATTTAATAGTTAATATTAACAAAACTTAGAATATTCTTTGAATCATATACTAATAAATTCTCATATCAGATTAAAACAATTATGATTACCTCAACCCTTTTTCATTTTCTTTTTTGAGAACTTATTTTTTAATCTTAAGTCATTCTTATTTTCTGTTAACAAATAGTTGAAATAAAATAAGCTAATAGTTAAAATAAATATGTTATTTTTTTTATGATTGAAAAATCTAAAAAATACTAAATATAGTTAAAAAATCGATATACTATCTTTGAAATTATTTAAAAATGTTCAAACTTTTCATCCCAATTTGGAAATTGTCATAGTCCAAAGAAACACAACTCTATGTTTTCAAAAAAAAAAGGAAAAGAAAATATATAAATTAATTAAAAAACCAACCATTTTTGGAAATTTTTAAAATGATTGATTATTTTTTGAGATAATCCCAAAAAGGAATAAAATAGTTTTCTTAAATTTGTCAGACAAAAAACTCTTAATAAATTTCTCTATTTCTATTTTGAGGTTATAACACTCCCTGGTAACAACTATTTATAGATGATGATTTGGACACCAAATAATTTCACTCAAAACAAAAACTATCAAACAAACAATCAGATAATTTTCAAATACAATTTAATTTAACTTATCACCTATTCCAAAATGACTTGGATTAGAGATAAAATCAACCAGCATCGAGCCAAGAAGGAGATGAAGAAGGAAGCCAAGCAAAAGACTTTGGTATCCAACTTTGATGAAACCTATTCTTCCAATGCCCCGTCGTCGAAGAAATCAAAGACCACTTCATTGTCCAGTAGCTCTGCACCAAGCGTTGTTCCATTATATGCAGTTGGTGCACTTGGTGGTGGTGGTACTACAGATTGTGGAAGTAACAACAGTCACCATCACAGCTCATCTCATTGCGATACCAGTTCCAGTGGCTACAGTGGACATCATGGCGGTGGATACTCTAGCTACTCCGGTGGTGACTATGGAGGTGGTGGCTATGGAGGTGGTGACTGTGGAGGTGGTGGTGACTGTGGAGGTGGTGGAGGTTGTTGTTAATTAAACCACCCAAATATCAATCATTGTACATAGTCCAAATTATCATATAAATATTATATTATTAAAATCATTCTTATCAATATTGTATATAAATGTAAATAATATCAATCTATCAACTCCATTCCTTCCCTCCTACCTACTCATACCTAACATATATTAACAAAAGAAAAAGAAAAGAAAAAAAAAAAACAACACCTTTTTAAAAAAAATTTAAGAAAATTTTAAAAAAAAACAAAAAAATAGTAATAATACATTAAATTAAACAAATAATTATAAATAAATAAATATTTATTAAATCCTAACAATAAGGTATATTGTTGGGTACTCAAACTTTATTTCTTTGTTTAAAATTTATTTTAGTGATAATACATACAATACTTTGTAAAATTGTGTAACAAAACAAAAAAATAAAAAAAAAATTGTTAAAACTTTACAATTTTGGTACAATAAAACTTTATTACTATAAACTATTTTTTGTTTAATAGAAACTATACATATGATG